>NC_137341.1:25640136-25742636 GCF_965287045.1 Carcharhinus amblyrhynchos | reverse complement strand
TTACACACCCTCACTCTCTCAGCCTGAAATTGAGCTACATATATTTACACACCCTCACACTCTCAGCCTGAAATTTATCTACATATATTTACATACCGTCACTCTCTCAGCCTGAAACTGAACTATATGTATTTACACAGCCTCACTCTCTCAACCTGAAATTGATCTATATCCATATATATTTACACACCCTCACTCTCTCAGCCTGAAATTGATCCGTATATACTTACACATCCTCACTTTCTCAGCCTGAGGTTGATTTATATCTATACATATTGACACACCCTCATTCTCTCAGCTCGAAATGGATCTCTATATTGATTGATCTACATATCTAAAACTCTCTCTCACATGATACCTGCGGGTTTATCTATAACTCAGATTCCCTACCTCCCAGGATATATATGTTATATATTTACTCATTCTCTCACATGGTGCGTCTCTGTGATTAATATATTATATATGTACTCACTCTCTCACATGATGTATCTCCGGGATTTATATATTATCTTTACTTACTGACTCTCTCAGACAGGGTGTCTCACGGGATTGATTTATATACTATATATATTTAGCCTCTCTCTCACATGGTGTGTCTGCTGGGATTGATTTATATATTATATATTTACTCAACCCCTCACACGGTGTGTCTCTGCAGTTCATATATTATATATATTTACTCACTCTCTCGTACTTTGCGTCTCCAGGATTGAAATGTACATTTATATATTTACTCTCTCATTCAGTACCTACTGGGATTGATAATATATTGTATTTTATATATATACTTAAACAGTGTATATTATAGTATATATATTTACTCACTCTCTCTCAGTACTTCCCAGGATTGATTTATATGTATTATATTTACTCACTCTCTCACTCGGTACCTCCTGGGATTTATATATATTTAATCATTCACACGGTATTTATATATATGTATTTCCTCACTCACACAGTGTATGTTATGTTTACTCACTTGGTACCTCCTGGGATTTAGATATATTATATATATTTACTCACTCAAAACGGTATTTATTGTATTGTATTATGTTGTATTTACTCACTCAGTACCTCCCAGGATTTAGATATATTATATATTTCCTCACTCACATGGTATATATATTATGTTGTATTTACTCACTTGGTACCTCCTGGGATTTAAATACATTTACCCACTCACACGGTATATATTATGTATTATATTTACTTACTCAGTACCTCCTGGGATCTTTATTACATGTATTTTCTCACACTCACATGGTACATATATATATTTACTCACTCACATGATACATAATATATATTTACTCACTCTGCACGTCCCAGAATTTAGATATTATATATATTTCCTCACTTACACAGTAAATATTATATTGTATTTACTCACTCAGTACCTCCCAGGATTTAGATATATTATATATATTTACTTACTCACTCAGTATATATTGTATTATAGTATATATGTGTGTGTATGTATTTACTCACTCAGTACCTCCCAGGATTTAGATATATTAAATATATTTCCTTACTCACATGGTATATATTGTATATTTACTCTCCAGGTACCTCCCGGGATTTAGATACATTATATATATTTCCTTACTCACATGGTATATATTATATACTTACTCACTCGGTGGCTCCCGGGATTTAGATATATAATGCAATATATACCGAGTGAGTAAGGAAATATATGTTTTTACACACTTGGTACCTCCTGGGATTTAGATATATATATTTTCTCATCAGTATATATTATATATGCATATATTATATTTACTCATTCAGTATACATATGAAATATTATATATTATAGTTACTCACTGGGTACCTGCTGGGATTTAGATATATTATATATATTTCCTAACTCACTCAGTGTATATTATTATATATATTTACTCACTTGGTAACTCCCAGGATTAAGATATATTTCCTTTTTCACATGGTATATATTGTATGGTATGGTATGATATGATATTATATATTATATTTACCCACTGGGTACCTCCCAGGATTTAGATATATTTTATATTTCCTCATTCACTCGGAATATATTATATGTATTTACTCATTCAGTGCCTCTTGGGATTTAGATATATTTCCTTACTCACTCAGTACACATTGTATTATATATATTGTATTTATGTGTATTTACTCACAGCGTACCTGTCGGGATTTAGATATATTTCCTCACTCACTCGGTATATATTGTATTATATATATTTATACATGTATAGATATATACATACATATATAGATTTATACATACATATATATACGGATCACTGGGTATCTGCTGGGATTTAGATATATATATATATTTACTCACTCATTCAGTACATATTGTATTATATTTTACATTATATATTACTCACTGGGTATATATGTTATATATTATATTTACTCACTGAGTACCTGCCAGGATTTATACTGTATTATATATTGTATTTATTAACTGGGTACCTGCTGCACTACTGCTCTTTATATTTTATCTATGATACTACATAATATATTATATATATATCTCCTCACTCACTCAGTATTGTATGATATTATCTTATATTTCACATATATTTATGTGTATTTACTCACCGGGTCCCTGCCGGGATTTATCTTATATTTCACATATATTTACTCACCGGGTCCCTGCCGGGATTTATCTTATATTTTATATGTATTTATATGTATTTACTCACTTGGTCGCCGCCGCTCTTTCCGCCTCGAGCCGCTCTTCAAACCGAAGCCCGAGGCCTCCGGAGGAAGGTGGCCGCTGCAGCGCCTAATCGCAGCTCTGGGAATTTGAGTCGCTGTTTGGCGTTTTCCCGCTCGTGGCCTAACCCGCTGGATCTGCGGCAGCGCAGGAAAAATAAGCCTGCAAACCTTATCAGAAAATCAACCCAGGCACCGCGCTGGCCGCCTAAACCAACCGAGCATTTTCTATTCCAAACTTTATTAAACTCATAACCTCTGACCCCGGCCCATAACCTCTGACCTCGAGGGTCTCTGACCCCGGCCCATGACTTCTGATCCCGAGGGTCTCTGACACCGGCCCATAACCTCTGACCCCAAATACCTTTGACTTAGCCCCATAACCTCTGCTTGAAGTAAGAGTGTTTGGCAGCCCACTGGTCAATGGTTAGTTTCCCTTGCTGTTCTGGTATCTTGCTGTGCATATTGCTGCTGATTCCATTTCTCAGAAGCTCCAGATTGGTCCAGAACTTCAATTAAATTGGTTGGGGGAGGGGGAGGCACGGTGGCACAGTGGTTAGCAATGCTGCCTCATTGTGTCAGGGACCCATGTTCAATTCTGTCCCCAAGTCCTGTGTGGTGTGTTTGCACGTTCTCCCCATGTCTGTGTGGGTTTCTTCCAGATGCTCTGGTTTCCTCCCACAGTCCAAAGATTTACACGTTAGGTGGATTGACCCTAGCATCAGTGGGATTAGCAGGGTAAATATGTGGGGTTATGGGAATAGGACCTGGGTGAGATTGTGATCAGTGCAGACTTGATGGGCTGAATGGCCTCCTGCATTTTAGGGATTCTATAAATACCACCATTCCCCAAAATAACTCTGTGCCCAGTGGATTGTGGACATTATCTTTCCCTCATTTGTTTTTACATCTTTGTGAGAACAAAGAGAGACTCACAGCTCAGCAAAAAATGGGGTTATGACTAAATAAACATTGTGGCAATTTTTGAAGCTGGGCTTTTTCTCATGGGCAAAACAATTTAAATGATGTAGAGATGCTAGCATTGGACTGGGGTAGGCACAGTAAGAAGTCCCACAACACTAGGTTAAAGTCCAACAGGTTTATTTGAAATCATAAGCTTTTGGAGCATTGCTCCTTCATCAAATGAATGGGCAACCCCTTATTCTGAGATTACCGTTTAAAACATTTCTCCCACAAATAGCCTGTATGTTTGACTCTGCAGCAAAGTGGCCATTTAGTTCAATGGGTCTGTGCCCATGTTCATTCTCCACATGAGCTAACTCCCGATTTTAATTAATTAAATCAAATTACTGTGGAGGTGAAACCAAAAGAGAAAATGCTGAAAAATTTCAGCAGGTTTGGCAGCATCTCTAAGTAGAGAAAAGAGCTGACATTTCAAGTCTAGACAACCCTTTGTCAAAGCTAAAAGGCACAGAAAGTGGGAGGTATTTATACTGCAAGGTGAGGGAATGAAAAATGAGTCATAATCACAAAAACAAGGGGAAATGCTGCTAATGGCAGTCCATAGAGAGAAGAGAAGAGAAGGCATGCATGGCCAAATGACGGAGAAGCTGAAACCAGAGGGTAAACTGTAACATATGAAGATGTGGGGGATGTGGGGGATGGGGGGTGGGGGAGATGGGTGGGAGAGAGGTAAAATTGAGAAAAAGGGGGAAGGTGGAGAAAAGGTAAAGAATGAGGTAAAATAAGGGAGAAAAGTGGGTGGGGAAAGAAAAATAAAGCAAAAATATAAATAAAGGTAGGGAACAGTTAAAAATGAAATGAAATGAAAACAAAGGGATCAAGGTGAAGCAGAGCGAATCATCTGAAGTTGTTGAATTTGATATTGAGACTGGAAGACTGTGAAGTGCCTAGCTGGAAGATGAGATGCTGTTCCTCCAGTTTGCATTGAGCTTCTCTGGAACATTGCAGCAGGCCAAGGACAGACATATGTTAAAATGGCAAACAACGGAACTCACTTTAATTACCATTTCTCATCCTGATCCCTCCCTTTCCTTAAACATATCAAAGTCTACTTCAACTGGTCCTTCTGTCAGCAAGTTCCACATTTTCATTATTCTCTGTATAAAGAAGCTCCTCCCAAATTCATTACTTGATCTATTAATAGTTATCTTTATGTTCTCCTAGTTCTGAACTCTCAAATGGAAAGCGTTTCTCTACACCTTTACTGTACTGAATCATCGAAGACCTCTATTAGTTCTCTTTTTCCAGAGTGAAGAGCCTCAGCATATAATAACAAAGGAATATGTAAGTTTCAGTTGATCCAACTCTGTATGCATCCTACCCTACCCACACAGGGAATGGAGCATATAAATATGGAAGCCTTGTTAAAACTATACACAACACTAGTTAGACCACACCTGGAATAATGTGAACAGTTTTGATCCCCTTATCTGAGGAAAGATTTATTGGCATTGGAGGCAGAACAGAGAAGATTCACTAGGATGATTTTTATGAGAGGTTGTGTAGGTTAGGCTTCTATTCATTGGAGCTTAGAACAATGGGGGGCAAACTTATTAAGACATGTAGAATTCTCAGGGGGCTTGACACAGTAGATACTGAGATGTTGTTTCCGTTTGTGGGAGAGTCTAGGACCAGAGGTGTAATCTCAGAAGAAGGTGTTGCCCATTTAAGACAGGTGAGGAGGAATTTCTTCTCTCAGAGTGTAATGAAGCCATGGAATTCTTTACCACAGAGGGTTGTAGAAGCTGGGTCGTTAACTATGCTCAAGGCTGAGATAGATTTTTAATCAGTAAGGGAATCAGGGGTTATGGTGATAAGGCAGGAAAGTGGACTTGAGGATCACCATGATCTCATTGAATGGTGGAGCAGACTCAATTGGCCGAATGGCCTACTTCTACTCCTTTGTCTTATGACCTAGTGCCCATAGTGTATCAATATTTAAATCCTGATCATTGTGTTTAAATCCATACATGGTCTCACCTCTGCCCAGTCCATTTACCAATTTCTATCCAGCACCAAAGGTGCATCCTAAAATTTTCCACTCCAGATTCTGAACTTTCGTGATTGAAACATATAAGATTCTGAGGGGTCTTGACAAGGTAGATGCTAAAATATTTTCTTTTGTTGGGGTATCTAGAAATGGGGGCACAGTTTCAGAATGACGGGCCTCCCATTTAAGACAAAAATATGGTGGAATCCCTTCTCTCAGAGGAGGAGAAATTCCTCCTCTGTTAGTCTTTGGAATTATTTTTCCACAGAGAGCAGTGGAGGCTGCGACATTAAATATATTCAAGTCTGAGTTAGACAGATTGTTAATCAACAAAGGAATTTAGGGTTATATGGGGGACATGAAGAAAGTGAAGTTCAGGTCACAATCTGATCAGCCATGATTTATTGAATGGTGGAGCAGACTTGATGGGCCAAATGGCCTATTCCTGGTCTTATTTCTTATGATCTGTGCATCCCTTCCACTTGACACATCATTGGCAGCCCCCATGCCGTTAGTTGCCCAGACTTCAAACTCTGGAATTCCTTTCTAAATCCCCCAATGCCTCTCCTCAAATCTTTTCGTTGACCGAGCTTTTGGTCACCCCACCTCTCTTTTGGATCGTTCATTCTTGTGTCTCCAAAATATGTTTTGAGAGTTTTTTTATTGCAACCTCAGAGAAAACAGAATAATTCCACCATTAAACACTGCACGCTGATGGAGAATAATCACATTTTCACACTTCCACATTCTAAAAGTACTGTGATGAATTTTTTTTTCTGTCTCTGTTCATGGCAGTTGGTTAACTGGAGATCGTAAAATTCAAGGCAAAAAATGTTCAAATGGTTTTTACATTCAACCATTGGGGCGGAATCATAATGGGCTATTTTAATAGATCACCCAAATCAATTCAAGGGTTAGTGAAAAATGGTTACTTCAAAGTTAGTAAGAAGCAGTCAGAGAAGGTGGCTGGCTCCATACACCTGAAGTGCTGTGAGCTCAGAAGCCCTGAGAGCCATTTGGTAGCTCTGTGCAGTAGAGGCTAAGGGAAGCCCGTGAGGAGGCGAGAAGGTGTTGCAAGATTGCTGGTTTGTGCTGTTGGGCAGTGGAGCTCAGGGAAGCCGAGGCATTTATCAGCTTATTGTAGCTGATAGGAAGCTCTCTGCTCGTGACCTGGCAGTCGGGACAAAGGAAAGCCTGTGGGCACTCGGCGATCTGCTCAGAATAGCCGGAATTGTGCTGGTGATGAGCTGCTGGAGAGAAACCTTGTGAATCCAGTGGGAGGCAGTCTCAAGAAATTTGTAGGACCTGTCCTGGTTGTATCTGTCATTTAGGATGCAATTTGTGATTTGTTTGACCACAGTTTGCCTGTTAATTCATGTTTACAGCATATTAATTCTGGATTTTAGAGTACAAGATAGATATTTATATCAGTCCACAAGCATGACCCCAATCTTCCTGTTGCATGCCATTTTAACACAACACCTTTCTCTCACGCTTACATGTCTGTCCTTGGCCTGCTGCAATGCTCCAGTGAAGCCCGGCACAATTTGTAGGAGCAGCAGTTCATCTTCCGATTAGGCACATCACACAGCCCTCAAGACTCAATACTGAGCTCAGCAACTTTAGATTTTGTCCTTTCTCCTCCATCTTAAAAACCCTTTTAATTAATATTCCATATGTGTATTACTTCAACACGAACCTCCCCCCCCCCCGCACCACCACCACCCCGGTACTCCAATCTATCCTCTGCCCCCCCCCGGCTGTCACACCAGGACATCTGTCTTTTGTTCTTAAAGTTGCTACTTTTTGTTGCAATTCTTACAGCTCTAACACATTCCCATTCTGAGAAAGCGTAAAGACCTGAAAAGTTAATTCTGTTTCTCTCCTAATAGATGCTGGCAGACCTCTTGAGTTTTTCCAGTATCCCCTGTTCTTGTTTTTGATTTCAGGATCTGCAGTATTTTCCTTATTATTGATAGTACATATTGTTTGATTTGTTGATTTCCATATAGTAGCATGTCTTTTGCCTGTGTAAAACTATGGAATCTTGTGGATTTCTTAGTAATTAACTGGGATTTCAAATTTTGTTTATTTTAAACAAAAAGTTACTGGTCCCTAACTGGGTCATAATTCAATTTGGGATTCACAGTTACTTCTTGCAAAGCACTTTTGGACATTTTGAGATTGTGCAAAGCGCTTTGAATGCTCATAACCATAGCTCAACAGCAATTCAAAGGGAAGAAGCACCACTAAAGTTTATCCAAATTAACATAAGAATATAACATAAGAAATAGAAGCAGGAGTAGGCCAACTAGCCCTTCGAGCCTGCCCCGCCACTCAATAAGATCATGGCTGATCTGTCGTGGCTCAGTTCCACATTCCCACCCTCTCCCCATAACCCTTAATCCCCTCTCTTATCAAAAACCCATCAACCCGCGTCTTAAAAATATTTAGCGAGGCAGCCTCCACCACTTCAACGGGCAGAGAATTCCAGAGATTCACCACCCTTTGAGTGAAGAAGTTCCTCCTCAACTCTGTTCTAAACCGCCCCCCCTTTATCTTGAGGCTGTGCCCCCTAGTCCTACTATCCTTTCTGAGCGGGAAGAGTCTCTCCACCTCTATCCTATCCATCCCATTCATCATCTTATACGTCTCAATGAGGTCTCCCCTCATTCTTCTAAACTCTAACGAGTACAAGCCTAATCTATTCAGCCTCTCCTCATAGCTCAACCCCCTCAACTCTGGAATCAGCCTAGTAAACCTCCTCTGCACTCCCTCCAAGGCTAAAATATCCTTGCGCAAGTACGGCGCCCAAAACTGCACACAGTACTCCAGCTGCGGCCTCACCAACGCCCTATACAGCCGCAGCAAGACCTCCCTACTTTTATATTCAATCCCCCTCGCTATGAAGGCCAGCATCCCATTCGCCTTCCTGATCACCTGCTGCACCTGCAAGCTGGGTTTTTGCGACTCATGCACAAGGACCCCAAGGTCCCTCTGCACCGTCGCCTGTTTTTCTCCACGTAAGTAATAATCCTTCCTACCATTATTCCTACCAAAGTGGACCACCTCGCACTTGCCAACATTAAATTCCATTTGCCATTTCCTGGCCCATTCGCCCAGCCTATCTAGATCCTTCTGTAGACTCTCCCCACCCTCCGCACAATTTGCCTTTCCACCAATTTTGGTGTCATCAGCAAATTTCGACACCCTACACTCGGTTCCCTCCTCCAGATCATCTATATAAATGGTAAATAGCTGAGGCCCCAGCACCGACCCCTGGGGCACTCCACTAGTCACCATCCGCCAATCCGAATAGCACCCATTGACCCCCACTCTCTGCCTCCTATTTGACAACCAGTCCTCTATCCACACTAACACCCTACCCCCAACTCCATGCCCCCTGACCTTCTGTAATAACCTCTTGTGAGGTACCTTGTCAAACGCCTTCTGAAAATCCAGGAAGACCACATCCACCGGCTCTCCTCTATCCACCGCCCTAGACACATCCTCATAGAACTCCAGTAAATTTGTCAGACACGACTTCCCTTTTAGGAAACCGTGCTGCGTCTGCTCTATCAAGCAGTTCCCCTCAAGATGCCTCGCTATTTCCTCCTTGATGACGGATTCTAACATTTTACCTACAACAGACGTTAAACTAACAGGCCTATAATTCCCCGTAATTGGAGAGTATTCACACTCCTGTCTTGTGCCTTGTACAAGAAGTTGTACAAGGAGTTCTCAATTACTTCCTTTAAAACCCTAGAGTGGAAACCACTTGGTCTTGGGGATATGTCACTCTCTAATACAATTAGAAAATTAGAGACAAAGATTCCCTGCCCCCTTCGCCGCCCTGAACCTCTGAATTGGGCCATGCTTGTATTTATTTACCCATAGGTGTTTGGCTCTTCCACAATTTTCATTTTACCAGCGGAGACGATGAGAACCCGCAGCAGCCAGAACAATTTGAAAGCACTATAGATGAGAATCTGATTCAAATCGTAATTTATGGGGTTACATCACGAGCTTTGGGCTGAGGGATACTGCTGGTTCTTTGTGGCTGTGGACCACATGAGGGCAGTCTCTTAAAGATTAAGTTTTGATGTTTAAAACAGGACTGCGCTGCTCTTCATGTTTGAGCGGTGACAAGGTTCACCGTCTTGTTACACGTGAGCAAGTAGAGGGCTAGATGTGACAGGAACAGAAAACACAAAGGTTTTGGAAATATACTCTTAGTACCTGTTGTCTGGTAAACAGACACTTTGACCAGTTTGTGTATCTCAAACACTTTACCCAGGTGCTCTTCTTTACTGGTTGAAGAAAAGGACAAGCCTTGCTTTGAGGCTCAACTCAATTTTATTAATAAATTCAATAAATATTTATAGTTACTTTTCCCAAACTATCTTCCCTCTTTTTGCCTAAGATTCTCATACTACCCATGCTGATGAACTTGACCGTGCAGCGGATCTTATTCTCTGAGGCTCTGCCATTTCAGGGTTCTCATCTGCAAAGGTGATTCTCATATGCCCTCGCCAAGTCTTATCTGTAGTCTTCCTCACTGTGGGTCATGCTGAGTTTTCACTGGGGTGGTCTCCAGGTGTCTATTCTTATCCCCTCCTTCATGCCCATCCAGAAGATTCTCTGGGTCCCAGCCGGTGAAGTTACTGAAGGGGGAAGGGGGCAGGGGGAGGGGGAAATCACAGCATTCAATTAGGTTGCAAATTCCTTATTTGGAGGATGCAGGATGCACTCTAGGTGTCCATTGCCAGGTATGCATATTCCATTCCTCCCCCTCCAAATAAGGAACCCTAGGAAGCAGAGAGTCTGGCCAAAATCACAGAATACACAACTATCTGACAAATATGGTCAGGTTCAAGTTCTTTTGATCTCTGCTGTTGGGGCATGTCCTGACCTATATCATTTTTGGCCTTGGCCTGTCTAGGTTCCCAGTTACTCTTGCTCAGTTTCCTCAGCAGTTTAAGAGTGTCTAATTGCTTGTTGGGCCTAAATTCAGGCCACTGGTCATCTGGCCACATATCTAAACATGTTATCCTAAGGATGTGTGTCAAGTGTCCGGCTGTCCCTCCACATGTTTATTCACCCCATGAAATGAAGGAATTCTGCCCTAAATCAGAAAGAGTAAAGAACCACGTAGAAATATACAATTACAAGAGCGTACGCATGGGTTTGGGAGAGATAAATTCTGAGGGGAAATAGCAGACCAGGTGGACATGATTCTAGGTAGACGTACTGTAACAATTCTGGTTCACCAGTTAGGTAAATAACAACTGCAACATCCATTTATACCCAACTATAGTATAGGTTTTCAGCCCCACGGCTGCCATTCAGATTCTGACAATGTTCTGGAACAGAAACCCGAGTTCACCAGGATGATCCCTCATCTTGCTCCCTGATTGGTTCCTGGGATATACGACCCTTACGCGGCAGATGGATGCTTAAAGGGACAATCACCATATCCTTCCCCCTTAAGTCCTTCCATACAAATGTCAAATTCACATAGTCCAAGATGATTAATACATAAATTCAGTCAATTATAAATTAAGTCTTTCGGGGGTTTCCCAAATCCGTGCAGAGCGATGTCACTCCTGTTTGGAATGCTTCCTCAGGATTACTGTCAGCTGAAACCACAATGGCAGGTACCTCTTCAGGCACAGGCAGTTCAGTTCTGTCTCCAGTTGGGTCGGCCACAGGAAGACCAGGTACTTCAGTGCTTGGATAATCAACAACATTCCCAGATGGCAATATAGCTCCTGGAATTACTTCATTTTTAACATTGCTGACTGCAGCTTCCCACACTAACTGGTGAACCATGCCATTTTGTGCACTATGAAATTCCTGTATACTCTTCTCAACTCTCCATCAACAGCACTATCACCAGTGCCTTCTTAAAATTTATCTCTAACTCTGATAATAGCTTGTCAGATGGCCTCATTATTTACCCTGCAGACTAAATGGTCCTGTGGCACATCATTGAGTGCTTCTGATGTTGCAGCAATTGGAAATATCTGAACTTGGTAATATAGGTTCCAATAATTTCTCCAGGGGTTCTCCCAGTTGAGTTAAACTTAAATTGCTGCAATATTACCAATGGTTTCAGGTAGTAGTGTTTTTACCAATTCAACTATTTCAGTGAATGACTGATAGTTGAATTGGTAAAATTCAAGTTGGGTGTGCTTGGCGGTGTGAGACTGCATATTAAATGGTGGGCCTGGTCCCCACACATGCCCAGGATTACCTTTCTCTTCTCCATCTCCTCTATTCTATTGGACTTAAAATAGTAGCCCAAATGTTCAGTGTATTGTGCTCAATCCTTTACTAGCATCGATCCCATCTGATTAGGGGAATATCTGCAAACTTTTTGTTCTCAACTTGAACTGAACTTCGTGACTTTATTGTCATGATCTTGGGACCACTGTTTTTTCTTTGATCCTCATCACCAATGTAATGATTCTGGCTCACCAGTTAGGTAATTAACAAGTGCAACATTTATTTACATATTAGTATAAAACAGAGGCTTGCAGCCTTATGGCTGCCAATCAGCTTCTGAGAAGGTTCTGGAACAGAAACCTGAGCACTCACCACCCTCCTTCCGGATTGGTTCCCTGGGTCATGTGACCCTTACTCTGCAGATGGATCCTTAAAGGGACAAAACCACATACATTATGGCAAAACATTTTGATAAAATGATAGGAAAAGGTCCATGGTGTGACCAACAGATTCCTTGATCATTACTGTAATGATTTTGAATTGCTCACCAACTGGGTCTTGGGACCCAAATAAGAGGAAGGAGGAGGAAATAAAAATGTAAGGATTTGGAAAAGATTAGACAGCTGACAAATGCTGATTCAGGTGGAAATTAAGAAAAGTAACTCATCTCAATTAAGAGTAGGAGACTGCAGCTTTGCTCTTTTCTGACCTGTCTGGTGGTAGTAGTACTTTTGAACTCAACCCAAGTTACTGTATCTGAATACTATGCAAGTCTACTGAACCAAGATGTGAACTTCTGCAATCCCCATTTCCTTCTCCACCAAATTCCCCATACATACATCAGGCCAAGAACAGTAGTTTAAGTGCAAGTTAAAAACAAAATTTTCAGATTAAGTCATTATGCCCATTTAATAGACTGGATCGAAATAAATCAATTATAGGAAAAGTTATGGGGCAGATAGCCAGATTCAGTATTCCGCAGCTCATTAACTTTCGCTTATTAATAAGATTTGGATGGAGATGTGGGGACACAAAAGCTTGAAATGAAGAGAATGACAATTGTAATGTTCTATTTTCCCAGGATGTCTAGAATGGTTGAAAAATTCTGAACCCAGGCAGAAATTTAGGGGGTCTTTGGGATTTTTTACCCAAATCACCCACTCCAACTTTCCCCCCTTCATTTTTGCAGGCACAGTCTCTTGCTGTCTCTGGGTTGATTACATCTAGCAGATAATCTTCAGCTAAGAGCTTAGACAAGAAGCATTTTAAGGCCCAAATGTAGAGGCATTTCAGCCTGTCTTGCCTTGACTTACAAACACATCTTAGTGAATGAGAGATAGGGATTGAATTCTTCCACACCAGCTTAGAAGCAGAGACCAATTACAAAATTGTGCCCCTCAACCAGTCAATTTAGTAGGATAACTATCATACTCATATTCTTTCTAGGCCAATTTTCACTCTGGCAGTTACAGGTATTGCTGCCTTCATGTTCTTGGTAACACTCCCATTCATGCGACAAAACATTGTAGGACACTCAATTCAGGCAGCAAGGTTACGTGTCATCTGAAACATGACAAAGTTAAGGCCCTATCCTGTCACATTACCTGGTACTGCCAGTGTTCCCAGTTTCCTGTCTTGTTGCGGAATATGGAAAGTAGCAAAGAAAGGCAGCTGCACTTTCCCAAATGTCACTTTCATTGATTGTGAGAAGAGGTTTGGGATATTTCAGTATGATCAAACAGTATATGAATATTAGATACCATTGCACTCAAGAGCAAGGGACTGGCTTTTATTGTGTTCAACCAAACCCAACAATTTACAAAATAATTTTCAGCTTCTGTAGATTTGTAACAAAAATTGAAGGATACATTTTGGAAGAATGAACAGGAATACATAGTTCAGCTGATGACACTCCCCAAAGCTCTCCATTTTCTCTCAGGAATCAAAGTCAGCATATGTTGATAACAGTTTGTGGATTCTATTCCCCAAATCAACCAACTATATTTTTGCAACTGTTATAAGGAACAGACTCCCCTCGAACATAAGCACAGCCCTTAACAGATTCTGTCTCATTGCCTCCATTCCTGAACTAATTAGAGAGATAAGAAATTGTGCTGTCCACAGCCTTGGCTTGAAATGGACCAAGACAACATTTTCTCTTCTAATGTGCTGATGGCTTTAGCTGTGCGCTGGTGCACAGTTTGCAAAGGTGTCAGTCAGTCTCCAGTAATCCCGGTGGCTAGCCCTCACCGACAGCTTATGTGTTGACAGGTTTTTGACTATGAGGCACCGTTGACCTGGACAGTGATCAGAAGCAGGAACTTAAGCTAATATTTCTCCTCCTTAGACTAGATGCTGGGGCAAATTGTAGTCCCTCCTGCTCTGCTGATCAAACACAAAGTCAACAGTTCAGATGACAAACTTAGGACCAACTGGTCTGTATCGGTCAGTTGTAGACAGAGCCATAAAATTATTTTCCTTCCTCTCTCCCATCAAAAACAATCAGAGCAATGAATTTAACCATTTATACACTAACTACAAACAGACGTAAAATACATTAAAGTTACAACACAGAAATAGGCCATTCAGTCCAACAAATTTGTCAGTGTTTACCATCTACATGAGCAAAGGATTTTAATCACATTTACCCACTCTTTCCGATATCCCATCTCCCCTTCTCCTATATCCACCTATCCAATTATTTTGGAAATATTGACAGTTTATTCCCCAGCCATCAACTCTAGAAGTGAATTCCACAGCCTTAACTCTTAATTTATTTCCTGCTCTCTATTCTAAATTTGTTACATTTAACCTTGTATCTATGGCTTCTTATTAGTGAACAGTCAGTTTTCATCAATCATGTCCCATCTTACATAATTTTGAATATATTTCTCACCCCCACCCTGCCTCAATTATCACTGTTCTAACAAAAGACTGCATAAATTTAAGGGGAAACTATTCCTGTGATTGCATAAACATATGGGGTAACAGCACAAAAGCTACATAACCACAGGACAAATTATGCCCAGGACTGCACAAACACAAGGAATGACAGTGCACAGATCGGCATAAACACCAGGGAAAATTGCAGGACTGCACAAACACAAGGAAAAACAGTGCACAGGTTGACGCAACTATCAAGGAAACAGTACGTAGGGTTATGAAAACTTGAGTAGAAATGATGTGTGGGACTGCATAAACCCAAGGGCAGACGGTGCACATGATTGCGTAAACACAAGGGGAAACAGTGCAGATCGTGTAAACTCAAGTGAAAGTAGTGCATGGGACTGCATAATCTCAATGGAAATACTATGTGGACTATGTAAACAAGTGGAAATGGTATGTGAGACTGTGTAAACACAATGGAAATGGTACGTGAGGCTGTGTAAACGCAATGAAAATGGTATATGGGGCTGTGTAAACACAATGAAAATGGTATATGGGGCTGTGTAAACACAATGAAAATGGTATATGGGGCTGTGTAAACACAATGAAAATGGTATATGGGGCTGTGTAAACACAATGAAAATGGTATATGGGGCTGTGTAAACACAATGAAAATGGTACATGGGGCTGAAGGTGTAATGCTGTTGGTTCAGCCCAGTAAGTGCAAAGCTGGGGAACATGACTATTATTTCGCTTCTCTCCCTCTGTTTGGGGTATCACTCCATAGGTACCCAGCACACTTTCCCACATGGTAAATTTTCTTTTGAGAATTTGCAGAGGGATTGTTAAGGAGGCTATTTCATTATGGAAATAACTGAATTAGATCCTGTTCTCTTTTTGTGCACACAGAAACAGGAAATCTGACAAATTCCCCATCCTTTGTTTTGGAATATGGAGGTTAATTGTAAGGTTCACTGTGGAGTACACAAATCAAGGCTCTGCCAGAGGGCATGGGTATTAATGGCCCCCACAGACAGTTTTCATATTTGATTAAAAAAGAAAATGAAAGAGAAAACTAGACCTTAAGAGCGGGGAGAGGGAGAAGCCCTTAACCTCTGCTACAGACTTGTGAAAAGGAATTCCCTATTTAGCACAAACAGCTCAATTTAATAGTCTTATTGCATAATTGTTTTGAGGTGCTTTTTGTTTAAATGGCCAGTGAACAGGACAATGTTCTTGAAGAGAGTCAAATTAAAATGTACTAAAAATGAGACAGGTCTCAATAGTTCACAACAATGAGAACTGACCACAATCATTGTTGAAATATCGTTCTGAAAGCAGCTGAAATTTCAACAAGTTGATGTGTTGGCTTCAGCTCGGTTTTTTAATATAAAGGTTTAGAACATATTGGAAAGATTTAACAGCTCAACCTATAGGTCTTTAATAATACACAAGGACCCTAGAAATATATATATATAAATACACATATGTGGGAATCCAAAAGCATACAAACCACTCTTAGGTGTTTAAAACAGCAATTATTAAAATAAAAAGCAATACACCATGCGACAAGTTTAAAAACATCCCTTTAGGATTTGACAATTTTTTGTACTCATTTATTTTCCCAATGATCTTTCATATAAACTGCTTTCAATAGACAGCTTGACTAACTTCCTTAATAAAACATCAAACTCCAGCTGGAATTGCTTGGATTCATCTCAAGCATCCACAGAACATCCAGCAAAATGAAGCAGCTGATTTACAAGTACACTGAGTGACAATGACCCAGCCACTAAATCTGCTTCCCCTCCTGATGCCTACCTAACCATTTCTAAATAAATTAGCTTAATCGAGGGGTCACTAAGTGGAAGTGTCTGTTGAATATGGCACAGCCTTTACTCCAGTATCAATAAACAGTAATCTCTGTTATATACTCCGTTCAGGCTCCTGCTTTTTTGCAGAATAGTAATCATTTTAATCTTATTCTTTTGTGAATAGTATTCATTGATCTAATCCAAGGAGTCAGACATAGAACCAGAGTACACTTCTGGCCAGATGTATCCCGTTGCTGAGGCGTTACTGCTGCTCTTAGCTAGTACAGACATGCCTTGATATACAGCTGTCTTTATAATGCATTAATGCCTCTAACTCTTGAAATTTTTACCATCAGTAAGAAAACTCAGTCTTAGTACAGTGGAGGCAGAAAGAGAGGGAGTTCCAGGTTTAAAGGTTTTGCAAGAAATGTTCATGTCAGAGGCCAGGTTTTGAATAACACCATGGCTGCTCTATCTTGCATTTCCCCAGAAAGTAAAATAACTTAAAATTGCTTCTTCGGCCAATGCAGTGCTGACTTCACATTCGTGATCCTCGCTCTTGCAGAATCTGTAAGAGAAAGTAAAAATATAAATTACAGAAACCCAGTATTAATATTCATATACCATCTTGGCAACACAGCCCATAATATGCCACTATCAACACTGCAACTGTTTAGATCTTTAGTCTATTTGTCCATCCAACAGATTAACAAAATAACTGAACAGACTGAGTCAGCTGCACGTTGGTACAATCTCCTGCCTTTGGAGCCACCAGGAAAGGTAAGTCACACTACTCCTGTGCTCTAACACACTTCCTTAGGGAAAAGGAAACAATTACCCAGGGGTTCTGCTTCTGAATGTGATTGAGATCCTACTGGATTTGTGGATATGATTTGACAGGAGGACTGGGTTAAATTCCGATCATGATGTGGATGTGCCGGCGTTGGACTGGGGTAAACACAGTAAAAAGTCTGACAACACCAGGTTTTAGTCCAACTGATTTATTTGATAGTAAACTCACAAGCTTTCGAGGGGACTGCCTCTTCGTCAGGTGAATGGAGAGTTCTGGCCTCGGACAGAGCATATAAAGCACAGACAGTTTAGAGATTACTGATTAGAATGCAAATCTTTACACCTAACCTGCTGTTCAAGTCCTAAAGTGGCCGACGTGAGTGGAAGGAGCACTGATCACAGGTTAAAGAGATGTGTATTGTCCCCAGACAGCACAGTGAGTGAGGTTTTGCAAACCCAGGCAAGTCACGGGGGTTACAGATAGTGCGACATGAACCCAAGATCCCTGTTGAGACTGTCCTCGTGTGTGGAACTTGGCTATCAGTCTCTGCTCAGTGACTGCGCTGTTGTGTGTCGTGAAGGCCGCCTTGGAGAATGTTTACCCGAAGGTCAGAGGCTGAATGCCCGTGACTACTGAAGTGTTCGCCAACAGGAAGGGAACAGTCTTGCCTGGTGATTTGCTCAGATGAGGAGGATCGTGACAGACACCTCCAGACGCTGAAAGATGCCCTCATAAGAACAGGATATGGCGCTCGACTCATAGATCGACAGTTCCAATGCGCCACAGCGAAAAACCGCACCGATCTCCTCAGAAGACAAACACAGGACACAGTGGACAGAGTACCCTTCGTCGTCCAGTACTTCCCCGGAGCGGAGAAGCTACGACATCTTCTCCGGAGTCTTCAACATATCATTGATGAAGACGAACATCTCGCCAGGGCCATCCCCACACCCCCACTTCTTGCCTTCAGACAACCACACAACCTCAAACAGACCATTGTTCGCAGCAAACTACCCAGTCTTCAGGAGAACAGTGACCACAACACCACACAACCTTGCCACAGCAACCCCTGCAAGACATGCCGGATCATCGACACAGATACCATCATCACACGTGAGAATACCATCCATCAGGTACACGGTAAATACTCTTGCAACTCGGCCAACATTGTCTACCTGATACGTTGCAAGAAAGGATGTCCCGAAGCATGGTACATTGGGGAGAACATGCAGACACTACGACAACAGATGAATGAACATTGCTCGACAATCACCAGGCAAGACTGTTCCCTTCCTGTTGGTGAACACTTCAGTGGTCATGGGCATTCAGCCTCTGACCTTCGGGTAAACATTCTCCAAGGTGGCCTTCACAACACACGACAGCGCAGAGTCGCTGAGCAGAGACTGATAGCCAAATTCCACACACGAGGACGGTCTCAACAGGGATCTTGGGTTCATGTCGCACTATCTGTAACCCCCGTGACTTGCCTGGGTTTGCAAAACCTCACTCACTGTGCTGTCTGGGGACAATACACATCTCTTTAACCTGTGATCAGTGCTCCTTCCACACACATTGTCGGCCACTTTAGGATTTGAACAGCAGGTTAGATGTAAAGATTTGCATTCTAATCAGTAATCTGTAAACTGTCTGTGCTTTATATGCTCTGTCCGAGGCCAGAACTCTCCATCCACCTGACGAAGAGGCAGTCCCCTCGAAAGCTTGTGAGTTTACTATCAAATAAATCAGTTGGACTAAAACCTGGTGTTGTCAGACTTTTTACTGTATTAAATTCCGATGCCTGCTGTGCTTAAATATTCAACTGATGCTTGTTTAAATTCACAAATGTTCAAGTGGAACTGTTTCCGAGGAACTGTGACTCCAGAGTCAGCAGCACCACCAGAGGAAGGGGGAAAGCAAATGTGAAAAAAATCAGAGCAAGTTTTTCCAGTTATTCAGAGGAGTAGTAGGAATACAGTGACAGGACAGCAGTTCATCCCATATCCTGATTTTCTTGCATCTCTCCATCAAAAATATGAAAATGTCCCAATCAGTAGCAGTACTGATTGGGACAAGTACTAAGTGTTCAAGTGGCAAGTGTCCATATCAACTGTTACATGAGGATGCATATTTTTCACATACGAAATGGAATACTAAGTATCGTCAGCATATTCAATTAACAGCATCACAGATGATTCCTGTCCTGCAGAGACTATCGCATACAGACGTGCACTCATTTCCAGAAGATCAATGGAGGCTGATAAAAACTAAGAACCATGGAGCACTGAGGCTAATCGCATCACTGCTGTGGTCCATTCTAGTCCAGTCAGCACTAGTGCTGAAGTCAGAGCCTGGGTTTTGTGACACAGTAGATCCCATCTTCTGCAAATGTAAAAGTAAAAATCTGAATGAATCTGTGGGGGCTGCATTTTGTATCGCTAAAGCTAGTCATAAAATATAGCCGTCAGTAAAAGATTAAAGGGTAAAGATGTTTATAGTACCAATTATGGACCAGCATGGTAAGGAATGAATATATGCTTCTCTTGGAATGTTCATCTTCAAAACTATAATGTTGTTTAAACTAAAACCTGAGTTAACGTGAAACAAGGTTTCTAGTTACTGACAGCAGCAATAGCTGGAATGGGAGATTTTTCTCAGGCAGACTGCCAAAAGGTTCTCCTTCTTGTGGTCAGAAGGCAACCTGCCGAACGGCTGACATCACATCTGCTACAGGACTGAAAACTGTCTTCTTGGCTGTCACTACAGCCCATGGGTATTAGTTCAGAGTCTGTTCTGAACGGTGAGAGATCTTGGTGATATAAACAGAGAACGGATTGGGGGCAGTATTCTGAATTTGCTCAAGCTAGAAATAAATTGGCAATAGCTTGCTCCCTCTTTTGTTTCCATCCTGACACAGAACCAGAGGCAACACCACAAATTCAAAAGACTGTGTGTCAATGAACTGGACAGATTTGAGTTACATTCTTGAAGGAGCTGGTGTACAGGGTCTGTGTTACCGGGGCAGGGGAATGTTTTTGATTGCCAACATTTTAGCACATGGAGCACCCAGTGTAAGAGACGTGTAGACACATACAACTGGCAGCACAACAAAGGGATACGAAATTAGCTTTCTCGTGAATGTGTTTTACAATTGTCCTCTAAATTGAAGTCTGGCTCCCCACGGCTGACTGTACCAAGCATCTCTGCCTGAAGCACAGCAGAGCAGAGCATGTAACACTAGGGCAACACATTGCACAATACCATACTATCAGGCACATGAGCATCCAGGCTGGTCCAGTGCAGGGTCACAGGTGGCAGCTCTACAAGGGCGAGGGCAAACTGGAGGAAAATGAGGGGTTTGTGGGGGTTTCTATAGGTAGCCAGTGCTCACCAGTACATTTTATTTCAAATTAATCTGAGTCATTCATTTCGCAATCCGTTTCTTCATCTTCACTCTGGATTCAACATGCAGCATGCAAAAATATAAACAGGAAGGAAAAAGAATATTGTAGGCAATTTAAACTTTCAAACTATAATCAAGTATCGTATCAGCAATGACAAAAGACTATACATTGTGCCCAATAGAAATAGGTGGAGAAGGTCATTTGCAAAATGTTATACAATCTGCTCCACTCTTACGAATTTGAAATCCAAAGATGCTTTCTTTTTAGTCTTCTTCCTTCCCTGGAGATGTCGATCCATGGAGGTGGTGTAGGGCAGCCTTGTAGTATCACATCCAAGTGAGCAGGGAGCTTTCCATGCAAGCACAGGAGATGGACCACTTGCCCTCTTACCTCCTTGGTTCTCACTATGTAAGGCCCAAACACTCCTTACAGGTCAAACAGTGATTTTCTTTTTTTTTCAATTTGGTAATCTGTATTCATTGCTCACAATGTAATCTCATAGGGAACCAAACATAGACTTGAGTGTCCGATTTGTGGAACATCTCCGTTTGATTGGAAGCTTCCAGTTGCATGTCATTTAAATTTTCCACTTTGCTGTGACTGTTCTATTCTTGGTTTGCTAAGGTATTCTAATGAAGCTCAACACAAGTTTGAAAACAGTATCTCATCTTTCGTCTCTGTGCTTTACAACTTTCTGAAAAAAGTATTTACTTTGCACGTCTGTGCAAAACCACTATGCAAAGTGATTCTATCATCCGTGCTTGGATAGCAGCTAACCTGCCATTACACCTCCTCTAGATACATTTTTGTTTATTTATTTGCCCCATTACCATTCTCTTTGGTCTTGCAGCATGAAACCTTTTGTCATTTATCTTCTCCTGGTCTTGACCTTAATCACAGACCTTCCCTCTTTTGTTCCTCTTCCTACCCTTTCTACTTTTTACTTGTCAAAACCTATTACATTTCTAGCTATTTCCAATTCAGAAAGGTCACAGACCTGAAACATTAATGGTTTTTCTCTCCTCAGATGTTGCCAGACTTACTATTTTCAGGATTTGCTCTTGTATTGCTGCTCACTGTGCATTTGGCTATGTTTTTGAAGAGAGAATAGAAGTAAAGTGAGCTGATGAATGGGATTAGTCAGTCAGTATTTGAATGATCAAAGTGTACGAATATCCACTGTAATATTCAGACAAGCCACATTTTTGTTCACTTGTCCACAAGAAAAATTAGAATTAGGATCTGCATCTCCTGAATAGCTGTTAAGGAATTGTCTGGTGGGTGCTTTATTTTATGGCCTGATGAGTTCAATGGCAAATACCAGCTTTAAACTCTACTGTAGTTAAATGAGTACAGCTTAAAAAAGCAGGATATTAGGATAGGGGCACTCCTTCCATCAGTAAATGCTTTTTGGCAAAAAAAAAAGCAGTGCATTCAAAATCCCAGGTATATAAAATGTGTTCACATTCACTGTTAAATAGAACATTGGAATATGCAGAGTAACACACTGCTATGGTGATAAATACCAGCAGAATATTCAGCAACGCAGTGACCGAAGTATGGTCTTTGTCAGATAGATTCCATCTAAGACAAAGCAGCTTTGAGCATTACATTTGACATTGGAACTGGGAAAATAATATACAGCGAAACCCAGTCAGCTGTATACGTGGTGAGCGTGAAATATATCTAATAACTTATTTTGTTTTTCATAGTTGAGGGTTGGTACACATCACTCCCCATACTCAATGTTTGAATGCAATTATCCCAGATATAGCCAAAGCTGTAATGCCCTTGCCATATGCTATAATTCAAGCTTACAAAAATATCAGTCATCCTGGGACCCAAGTGTGAGTGAGATTATAGTGTACCATGAGGGACTGCTGACTATTTAACTCTTCTCCAAACTCATTTCACTTAGGACTCTATCCTCAAAGCAAAAAGACTTTTCACAACACTCTGGGCTGGATACATGTCAGAAGTGAAAACCACAGAAACAAGTATCTGCAGCCCATAAGCAAAGTTTAATTTCTTTGTCCAATTTCACTCACCTTGGCTTTTTCGCTGGGTTCAGTATTTGTGCCATATGGGGCATTATGCAACTCCCTGGAGACAACGCAAAGAAATTCAGCCTGGTCTTCATTTCCATAGTTATAGGAAGAGCCAATGCTGACCAGCTGGGGAGGGGAAAATGAGACAATTTAAAATAATGTACATACAGACATGTCAACAAATCAAGAAATGATTCCCAAGATACTCATGCAATCAGGAAAATTTGGTAACAAACACTCATGGGATGTCACCTGACAACCACACTCCACCACCATCCCCCACAAAAACATCAAGAATTGCATTTAACTTTCAACACTTTAGGTAATGAAAGCACAGTTGGATGTGTTTATAAGAGTGGCATACAGCACAAGCAACATAAAGGCAGAGGAAAGGAAGAGATGTGGTGGCTTATGGCCATGCGTATCAAATTGCCAATGCTGAAAGTTTCAACAGGCACAAAGATTATGGTCACCAAACCACTGTTAAAATGCACACTGAATGGCAGATATGAGTGAATTACTAACACTGGCTGAAACAAACCAGGGTAGGCACAACCAATTCTGTTGGAACAAAATCTTAAAGCTCTGGAGCAAAGTGACAGTTCATTTATATTTGGAAGCTGACCTGTATTCATGGTACACCCACAGAACTCATCAGCTTAATACTATATACAAGCAAAAATCTAAATCCTGAGAAAATTCCCCCCTCCTCCTCTGCTTACATCTTCATTTCTCTTTGTCCTTCAGTTTCTCTTATTTCCCTTCTCTCTCATCCTCTATCCTACCCTGCAATGTCTTGATCCCTCCCTCAGCTTTCATTTGGTCTTTTTATCGTCTCCTTTGAATCCTTTTTATCGTTTCCGTCATCAAAGAAGAAATAGCGAGGCACCTAGAAAAGAATGGTTTGATCGAGCAGACACAGCACGGATTCATTAAGGGGAAGTCGTGTTTGACGAATTTATTGGATTTCTATGAGGATGTGACTAGTGCAGTAGACAGAGGGGAACTGGTGGATGTGGTGTTTTTAGATTTCCAAAAGATATTTGATAAGGTGCCTCACAAAAGGTTGCTATGGAAGGTTGGGGGTAAGGTGTTAGCGTGGATAGAGGATTGGCTGTCTAATAGGACGCAGATCAATGGGTGCTATTCTGGTTGGCGGTTGGTGACTAGTGGAGTGCTGCAGGGATCGGTGCTGGGCCCTCAACTATTTACCATTTATATAGATGATCTGGACAAGGGGGCTGAGTGTAGGGTGACAAAATTTGCTGATGACACAAAGACGAGTGGAAAAGCAAATTGCGTGGAGGGTGTGGAAAGTCTGCAGAGGGATCTGGATAGGCTAAGCGAGTGGGCGAGGACCTGGTAGATGGAGTATAATGTTAGCAAGTGTGAAGTTATCCACTTTGACAGAAATAATAGTAGGAGTGAATAATATTTACAAGGCGAAAAGCTGCAGCATGCTACGGTGCAGAGGGACCTGGGGGTCCTTGTGCACGAATTGCAAAAACCCAGTCTGCAGGTGCAGCAGGTGATCAAGAAGGCGAATGGAATGTTGCCTTTATAGCAAGGGGATAGAATATAAAAGTAGGGAGGTCTTGCTGCAACTGTACAGGGTACTGGTGAGGCAGCAGCTGGAGTACTGTGTGCAGTTTTGTTCGCCGCACTTGCGCAAGGATATATTGGCCTTGGAGGGAGTGCAGAGGAGGCTCACTAGGCTGATACCGGAGATGAGGGGGTTGGACAATGAAGAGAGGCTAAATAGACTGGGTCTGTACTCGGAGTTTAGAAGGATGAGGGGGGATCTTATAGAGACGTATAAGATAATGAAGGGGATGGATAGAGTAGAGGTAGAGAGATTCTTCCTGCTTAGAAAGGATAGCAGGACTAGAGGGCACAGCCTCAAGATAAGGGGGGGTGCAGTTTAGATCAGAGTTGAGGAGGAACTTCTTCACTCAAAGGGTGGTGTATCTCTGGAATTCTCTGCCTGTTGAAGTGGTGGAGGCTACCTTGCTAAATATATTTAAGTCACGGGTAGATAGGTTTTTGATAGACAAGGGAATTAAGGGTTTGGGGAGAAAGTGGGAAAGTGGAACTGATCCACTTCAGATCAGCCATGATCTTGTTGAATGGCAGGGCAGGCTCGAAGGGCTAGATGGCCTGCTCCTGCTCCTATTTCTTATGATCTTTATGTTCCCTGTCAACCCTTCAAATTACAGTGCCTAGGGTGGAGTTTGTACCGTGAGGTATTGGAATTCAAACCCTTTTGAATAGCTTCAAATCATTGATAACTGCCCCAGGACAACAAAGGCGGGAAACTGAGTGCTGAATAGACTAAATATACCTGCATGTAAAATAAGGTTTGCCCTGAAACATATTAAATACATCCACTACTTTAAAAGAATGCCAAGGTGTGTGGTGTGGTCAATGGGTGGATAAGATTATATACAAAGGAGGCAGTGATTTGTGAGTTTGGTTTTTACAGCAGAGTGCTTTAACTGTTGCAGAGGGCAAAAAGAAACTAAGCAGGACTCAGATGTGGCTTTGTCTTTGATACAGTGGTTAGCACTGCTGTCTTTCACCACCAGGAACCCAGGCTCAATTCTGGCCTCAGGTGATTGTGCAAACTCCACACAATCTCCCCATGTCTGCATGGATGTCCTCTGAGTGTTCCAGCTTCCTCCTACACTCCAAAGATATGTGAGTTAGGTGGATCGGCCATGTCAAATTGTCACTTAGTCTCAGGGGATTAGTAGGATAAATGCATGGGGTTACAGGACAGGGCCTGGGTGGGATTGTCAGTGTGGCCTCAATGGGCTGAACAGCCACTTTCTGTACTGTAGGGATTCTTTGATTAAACTGGAACCACAGCTTTGATGATTCTGTGAACATCTCTGCAGTTGTAAGGATACAGGAAGCTACGAAGCAGTGACTGATGGTCATTGGTGCAGCTGCCAGGACATAAAAAGGTCAGTGAAGGCCCAACACTATACACTGACATCTTGTTTGGTAAACAAGCACTGAAACCTGACATTATCCAAACAGTAAAATCTTGTTCGAAGTTTCATTCACATATCTGATCTATAATTGCACAGTATCTTCTTCCAAGAGTTCTTAAGATTTGGGGAAATACAAAGTAGATAATTTAGCTGTGATCATTTTTCACCAAATTCAAACAGGACCCTGCTAATGAATATTTTAATCCAACCTTCCCTTCTGCTCCACAAAAATTAGGTTAGGGTTACATGGCTCCTCTGATACTTTGCCCAACTTTCTACTACCTCACTAAAGTATTAGAGCCAAGTCCAAATACCACATTCACTCAACTTCTACATATATGTACTTCCAGTTGAACAGGTTACCAGTGATCAAGAGTGGATATGCCAACCCACCTCCCCTCCTCTGCAAAGGAGCTGGCCAGTGATCAGTTTTTGGAACTCTGGTCCATCTCATATCCACAGCAACTGATAGAGAGCAAGAGGGTCAGCATCTCATCTTTAGACTAGGCACTTTATAATCTTCCAGATTCAACCCCCTACCCTCCCCTCCATTTTGCTTCATTTGTACTTTCTGCTTTTGTAAGGCAGCCAATGGTGATGATTCTGCTTTTCTTGCATATTACTGAAAAGGCAGGTTTGTTGCTGATATTCTTTGTCTTGTACCCATCAGGACAAAGACAAGAATGCCAAGTTTCAAATGATAAACACCACTTTATACCACAGTAGAAAAGGGTTTTGACTAATTAACAAGTCAACACTGATTAGCCCAGGCACAAAGTAATGGAGCATTATTGGTTCCCCAAGTTTCCTGGTATTTCAAAAAACACTCAAGGCTTGAACATACTCCTTTGTTCGATCTAGAGCATAATTCGGTGAATTACTTCAAGAGCTGGACCTGTGTTTGGCTCATGCAGAGAACCCCTTATACAAAAGATGGTACTGCATAGCATTCATCAGAGCCAACATGATTTGAACTAACTTGCCAGGGTTGAAGGAATTTTCCAAGCTCCCTTAAACTGCCTGGGATTTTGTTCATTTTTTGCTTCTTCTAAGAGATCACAACATGAGACTGGACAGATCTGTTGGTGTTTTCCTATCCATTATTTTAATAACTTTTGAGAAGAGAAAGGAAGTAATATAGCAAACTTGTCTCAGTCACATCCAACAAGGCCGATCATACTGACCCACTCAGGCACTGCCTGCCTATGCCGGTGTCTCCCGATAGAAACTCTGCCCTTCAAAAAGTTGCAAAAATCAGTCCACCAGTAAATGTTTTAAATCAGCATTTCAATTATTATATTCCTTGTAAAAGAAATGGGAAAACAAAGTGCCAGTACATGAAGTGTTTTTGTAACAAGGTCCCCAGGGAAGATACTTCTGGGACTTGGAATAAAGGATACTGTAAACAGGTTCATCCCATGAATAATAAGCAGCTGCCACTTGATTTTACACCTACAATATCAACAGTTGGCTCAGGTCCCGTTTAGTTAGCTTCAAAAATATAAAACAAGCAAGCATGCAGCAAGGAGACAGTTGTGAAGACAACACTCATAATATGGAGCTAATTCCAGAGTTCCTTTTACTGTTAAAGAATTTATTTTTATTTAAACATTATTGTTTTGCAGATACTGGCAGTGTTGATTAAGTGATCAGCAAGAAGTGCAACTGTGAGAAGCAGGGGGTCAGTTAATTGCTGCAGGTGATCAAGAAGGCAAATGGAATGTTGGCCTTTATCACGAGGGGGATGGAATATAAAAGCAGGGAGGTCTTGCTGCAACTGTACAAGGTACTGGTGAGGCTGCAACTAAAGTACATGGTGCAATTTTGGTCCCCTTATTTTCGAAAGGATATATTGGCCTTGGAGGGAGTGCAGAGAAGGTTCACCAGGTTGATACCGGATATGAGAGGGTTAGCTTATGAGGAGAGATTGAGTAGATTGGGCCTGTACTCGTTGGAGTTTAGAAGGCTGAGGGGTGATCTTATAGAGACATACAAGATAACGAAGGGGCTAGATAGGGTAGAGACAGAGATTCTTTCCACTTAGAAAGGAAACAAGAACTAGAGGACACAGCCTCAAAATAAGGGGGAGTCAGTTTAGAACAGAGTTGAAGAGGAACAACTTCTCTCAGAGGGTAGTGAATCTCTGGAATTCTCTGCCCTTGAAGTGGTGGAGGCAACTCGTTGAATATGTTTAAATAGATAGATTTCTGATCAAGAAGGGAATTAAGGGTTATGGGGAGCAGGCAGGTAAGTGGAACTGAACGACTTTCAGATCAGCCATGATCTTAATGAATGTCAGGGTAGGCTTGGGGGGCTAGATGGGCTACTCCTGCTCCTATTTCTTATGTTCTTATGTAATTCAATTGGCTGGGTAGCTGGTTTGTGATGCAGAGCACTACCAAAAGGGAGAGCAGCCTATGGTCATCAGGGACTTGTCAACTTTACCTTTACTTCTTTAAGAAGATTTAGCTCATATAAAATATTGAGAACAGTAACCTGAGACTGTCTGATAACAGAAGCTCATTACTTCTACCCCTGCACAGTGTGACCAGGGTAGAGTAGGAAAGGATATGTATAGCCTGGTCAGGACACATTTACTATCTAAAAATCAATGGATTCTCAGTGCAGCAGACTCATCTCCATTTATGGTCACCCAGCATCCAACCTCAGGACCGTTTCTCATGTGAAACCGTCACTGTTGGCAGGCTATTCCTTTATATGAGACATCAAAGCCAAATCCAATACTGTCATGCCCAACATGCATGCATGATCACTGGACAAACAATCAGAAGGCTCATCCTTGGTTGGTTTTCTCTCTTCTGAGGATATTGGTAGCAACTGTCACCCCAGCTGAGATAGGTTAACAGGAGAGTTGGGAGCTGAACCTGGTCTGTATGCAAATGCTACCTTTACCAAGGGAGTCACCAAGGCCTAAAATTCCAATAGTACAACGGTAGAAATGAAAAGCTCGTTATCCGTTTATCTCAGGTGTTTCAACATAGAAAAAGGAAGTATGAGCAGATAGGGGCTAAATTAAAAAGCAGATCCACAAAAGGTGGTAATTTCTGAATTACTACTGGACCCACAAGCAAATAAATGGGCACAATGTAAATAAGGTCAGGGAGTTGAAGACATTGCTTAAAAATTGGCATGGGAGAAATGGCTTTTCAATCATATAGCACAAGTGTTTGAGAAATAGGGAGCTATTCCATTGAGTGTGACTTAATTTGAACCATGGGACTAGCATTTCTGATGCAAAGCATAACTGAGGCTGTAGTTAAGGTATTAAGCTAAACCGTTGAGCGGAGGGAAAGGTTTAAATGAGGGAAAATTTAGAATGTTAAAGCAAAGGGACAAAGAAATAATGAGTGGCACTGATGCAGAAAACGATAACTGGAAGTTAACACAAGAGGCAGAGCGTACAAAGGAGTGCGCCAGCAAATAGAGTGAAATATGTAAAAATAGTAAAACAACAAAATTAAATGGTCTTTATCTGAATGTATACAGTACTTGTTAAAGATGAATGAATTGATAGCACAAATAGAAATAAATGTGTATGATCTCACAGCCATTTCAGAGACAATAGGTCAAGAGTTTCTGCAACGGAAGCAGCAAGCCATTCAAACATCCATTGACTTTGGTGATACTGGAAGAAAGGGGATTAGATATAAAAGTAGCCAAGGTGAACAGGAGGAGGTCTGGAGGAAAGGCTGAGCAGTTCGGGCCTATACTCATTGTAGTTAGGAATGAGACGTGACCTTTGTGAAATATAGAAAATTATGAAAGAGCTTGATAGGGTGGGTACTATGAAGATGTTGTGGGGAAATAATTTATGAACAAGGGGCCTTCCATTTAAAATGAAAAAGGGGAGCAATTTGTTTGTTGCAAGTCTTTGGAATTCTCTATCTGAGAGATTTGATTTATTATCATCACACGTATTAACACAGTGAAAATATTGTTTCTTGCGCATTATGCAGACAAAGCATACAGTTCATAAAGGAGGAAACGAGACAGTGCAGACTGTAGTTTTAGGGAGTAGAGAAAAATCAACTTAATGCAAGATAAGTCCATTCAAAAGTCTGATTGCAGTAGGGAAGATGATGTTCTTGAGTCGGTTGGTATGCGACCCTCAGGCTTTTGTATCTTTTTCTCGATGGAAGAAGGTAGAAGAGAGCACATCCGGGGTCCGTGGGGTCCTTCATTATATTGGCTGCTTTGCCGAGGCAGCGTGAAATGTAGACAGAGTCAATGGATGGGAGGCTGGTTTGCATGATGGATTGGGCTACATTCATGATCTTTTGTAGTTCCTTGTGGTCTTGGGGCAGAGCAAGAGCCATACCAGGCTGTGATACAACCAGAAAGAATACATTCTATGGTGCACCTATAAAAGTTGGAAAGAGTCGTAGCTGACATGTCAAATTTCCTTAGTCTTCTGAGAAGGTAGAGGCGTTGGTGGGCTTTCTTAACTATAGTGTTGGCATGGGTGGACCAGGACAGGTTGTTAGTGATCTGGACACTAAAAACTTGAAGCTCTCAACCCTTTCTACTTCGTCCCCATTGATGTAGACAGGGGCATGCTCTCCTTTATGCTTCCTGAAGTTGACGACAATTTTCTTCATTTTGTTGACATTGAGGGAGAGATTATTGTTGCCACATCAGTTCACCAGATTCTCCATCTCATTCCTGTACTATGTCTCATCATTGTTTGAGATCCGACGCAGTACGATGGTATTGTCACTAAACCCGAAAATCGAATTGGAGGGGGAATTTGGCCACACAGTCATAGGTGTATAAGGGGTATAATAGGGGGCTGAGAACACAGCCTTGTGGAGCACCAATGTTGAGGATGATCATGGAGGTGTTGTTGTTATCCTTAATGATTGTGGTCTGTGAATTAGGAAGTTCAGGATCCAGTCGCACAGATAGGCGCCGATGCCCAGACCACAGAGTTTGGAGATGAGTTTCATAGGAATAATGGTGTTGACGGCTGAGCTGCAGTCAATAAACAGGAATCTGATATTAGGTGTCTTCGTTCTCTACGTATTCCAGGGTTGAGTGCAGGGCCAGGTAGATGGCATCTGCTGTGGACCAATTGGGGCGATAGGCAATCTGTGGTGGATCCAGGTGGTCCAGGACACTGGAACTGATTCATGCCATGACTAGCCTTTCGAAGCACTTCATAATGATGGATGTCAGAGCCACTGGCCGATAGTCATTAAGGTACGCTGCTTGGTTTTTCTCAGATACCGGGATGATGGTCATTTTCTTGAAACAGGTAAGGACCTCAGATTGTTGCAAAGAGGTTGAAGATGTCTGCAAATACCCCTTCCAGCTGATCCACACAGGCTCGTCCGGGTACCCATCTGGGCCAGTTGCTTTCCATGGGCTGACCTTCAAGAAAGCTGCTCTGACATCTGCAATGGTGTCCTGATACAGGTTCATCCAGGGCTTCCAGGATGGAGGGCATGCTCTCACTGACCTCTTGCTCAAAACAGGCGTAGAAAGCTCATCAGGGCGAGATGCATTGGAGCCAGTGATTTAACATGCCTTCATTTTGCAGCCTGTTATGTCGTGCCGATCTTGCCACAGTCGGCGAGGTCAGTGTGGCTAGCCTGGGACTCTAGCTTGGTCCAGGATTGTCTTTTGGCATCTTTGATGGATGTCCTTAGATTGTATCTGGCTTTCTTGCATAGATCACTGTCACCTGACTTGAATGCCTCAGACCTGGACTTCAGCAAGCAGTAGATAGCCCGAATCATCATTCATTGGGCCGAAGGGCCTGTTTCCAGGGCTATTTTTGTTCTTTGTATCATTCTATAGCCTACTAATCTCTAAGGTAGGGAGATGTTTGGCACAAGTTTATGGGCCAAAGGGCCTGTCCTGTGCTGTAGTTTTTCTATGTTTCTGATTGGGGAACGCATGCATGTGCTTCTTTGACACACAGTCTTCTGCACACTTAGTAACGAAGTCAATTATTGTAGTGGTGGACTCGTTCAGGTTGGTCGCAGAGTTTTTAAATACTGACTAGTCCACTGACTCCAAGTAATATCTGTAGGCGATCATCCGATTCCTCAGACCAACATTGCACAACTTTCTTTGAGGGGCTCTCCTACTTTAGTTTTTGCTTGTAAACCATAAGTCTTGTGGTCTGATTTGCCAAAGTGTGGGTGGGCAATAGAGCACCAGGCATGTTTGATATTTGTGTAGCAGTGATCTAGGATGTTTGGGCCTTTCGTGGAACAGGAGACATTTTGATGGTAACTTGGTACTACACTCCTGAGCTTGGCCTTATTGAAGTCCCCAGCCATGATGAACAAGGCCGTGGGATATTTTGTCTCAAGGTTATTCGTAGTGGTATATATTTTGTCCAACTCGATCTTCACATCCGCATGGGGTAGGATATAAACTGCCAACAGGATAACGGAGGTGAACTCCCACAGAAGGTAGTAGGGGTGACATTTTAGCTTTAGTTTTGGGAGCTGAGTTATTCAATATATACAATGCTCAGATGCATAGACTTTTGAGTTAAAAGCGAAGTTGAGAATTATAAGAAACATGTAGGACAGGGAGTTGAGGCCAATCTTATTGAATGACAGAGAAGGCTCAGGAGGCCAAATGGCCAATACTGCTCCTAATTCCAATGTTTTAGCCTTGTTAGAAGAGGTGGTACAGCTGGAGCAAGTGGTGTACACAACATCCAGACTGCAATGAAGTCCACAAGACCTAACTAGCTGTGCTGCCCAAACAGTTCCAGCATAGGTCTTAGAATTGGAAAGAAAAAATTGTGCATCTTCTCAGCCAACGCATGCCTAGACATGCTTGGCCTGCCCACTGAGTAAATCCAATTACTGCAACTTTCTGCCAAAGATCAGTAACTGAAGAGTGTAAAAACAACAAACCAAAAACAAAACACCTTTCGTTCTTAAACTGCAAACTTGCATACACAGATCATGTGGGTCATGTTGTCCTGTTTCACTTAAATTCTACCTATGTTTATAAGAACAGAAGAAATAGGAGCAGGAGTTGGCCAACTAGCCCTTCGAGCCTACCCCGCCATTCAATAAGATCATGGCTGATCTGTCGTGGCTCAGTTCCACATTCCCGCCCTCTCCCCATAACCCTTAATCCCCTCTCTTATCAAAAACCCATTAACCCGCGTCTTAAAAATATTTAGCGAGGTAGCCTCCACCACTTCAACGGGCAGAGAATTCCAGAGATTCACCACCCTTTGAGTGAAGAAGTTCCTCCTCAACTCTGTTCTAAACCGCCCCCCCTTTATCTTGAGGCTGTGCCCCCTAGTCCTACTATCCTTTCTGAGCGGGAAGAGTCTCTCCACCTCTATCCTATCCATCCCATTCATCATCTTATACGTCTCAATGAGGTCTCCCCTCATTCTTCTAAACTCTAACGAGTACAAGCCTAATTTATTCAGCCTCTCCTCATAGCTCAACCCCCTCAACTCCGGCATCAGCCTAGTAAACCTCCTCTGCACTCCCTCCAAGGCCAAAATATCCTTGCGTAAGTATGGCGCCCAAAACTGCACACAGTACTCCAGCTGCGGCCTCACCAATGCCCTATACAGCCGCAGCAAGACCTCCCTACTTTTATATTCAATCCCCCTCGCGATGAAGGCCAGCATCCCATTCGCCTTCCTGACCACCTGCTGCACCTGCAAGCTGGGTTTTTGCGACTCATGCACAAGGACCCCGAGGTCCCTCTGCACCGTCGCCTGCTGCAGTTTTTCGCCACGTAAGTAATAATCCTTCCTACCATTAGGAAGTGGACCACCTCGCACTTGCCAACATTAAATTCCATTTGCCATTTCCTGGCCCATTCGCCCAGCCTATCTAGATCCTTCTGTAGACTCTCCCCACCCTCCGCACAATTTGCCTTTCCACCAATTTTGGTGTCATCAGCAAATTTCGACACCCTACACTCAGTTCCCTCCTCCAGATCATCTATATAAATGGTAAATAGCTGAGGCCCCAGCACCGACCCCTGGGGCACTCCACTAGTCACCATCCGCCAATCTGAATAGCACCCATTGACCCCCACTCTCTGCCTCCTATTTGACAACCAGTCCTCTATCCACGCTAACACCCTACCCCCAACTCCATGCCCCCTGACCTTCTGCAATAACCTCTTGTGAGGTACCTTGTCAAACGCCTTCTGAAAATCAAGAAAGACCACATCCACCGGCTCTCCTCTATCCACCGCCCTAGACACATCCTCATAGAACTCCAGTAAATTTGTCAGACACGGCATCCCTTTAACGAAACCGTGCTGCGTCTGCTCCATCAAGCAGTTCCCCTCAAGATGCCTCGCTATTTCCTCCTTGATGACGGATTCTAACATTTTACCTACAACAGACGTTAAACTGACAGGCCTATAATTCCCCGCCTTTTACCTGGCACCCTTCTTAAACAACGGCGTAACATTAGCCGTTTTCCAATCTTCCCGCCTGCCTGAAAATATTTCAAGTAATTTTGCATTAGACGGTTCACCTGAATCATATCACTTTAACCCTGGGTCACAAAGGAAGTTGTGAAAAGTGTCGATTTATAGGATTGGCCACTGGGAGGGTGTACAGGACAGAGTATGTTTACATTAGTACATTTAGATGACCAGTTTTCCTCCTATTGCATATCGTCATATTTTACATTGGGCCAACAGACAACCCATCGCTCTCTTAATAATTGAGAACAAGACCAGCAACACTGTAAACAGCCAAGCCATGAGTGGTTAAGCAGGTTCTAACATAACAAAAATGTAGAGATAATTGCCCAACAACTTCCCCTGAACATGTGAATTCATGATGAGTTCATGGACTATTCTTTTTTGTTAAAGCCATCATTAACCAAAAAAAATCAGCTGCGCTGCAGCTTATTAAAACGATGTCTAACTCTTTAAAAAAAAGTTAGGAATTCTTAACACAGCAGGGAACCAACCACATTGGTAAGACAGAAAAAGGAAGAATACGTGTACTGGAAGCATGCAGCAGGTTGTAAGTATTTGAAGAGAAAAGATTACATATGAAATACAGGGCAGAAACTGGCCATTCAGCTCAACTAGTCCTTACTGGTGGAACCTCCTCCCATCTTTGACCATCTATCAGCACAACCTGCTATTCTTTCTCCCTCATAGCCTTATTCAGTCTACTCTGAGTAGTTTGGTGTTTCGGATGGGAAAGCTCTAGAATTTAAGACAGAATTTAAAACTGTCTTCTCTTCAGATATGGATTTAGATATGGATATGCATTTAGTTTCTTGTATTCGTTAACTGTTGACACTAATTCAAATCCAAATGTAGCTGATTACAGAAACTGTACCCTTTCTTACCCAGCCTGCACATACAATCTTCAGTTTGCTTCTTGGACTATTTAAATCCAAATAAATATTGGGCAAATAGCTGGGAAAATATGCAAATATGCTAACATACTGCGGCATGGATTAGTGGACTTTGATTTGTTGTGTCAAAATGTTTACAACAACCTGCATTTATGTAGCTTCTTCAACAAAGAAAAACATCCCGAAGATTTTTTAGATACAATATTTGATCTCAGAAGCACTGTCGGGGGTGGCACTGCAAATAGGGAGATATTTCTTGAATGCATCAAGGACGAGTCACAACACACAAATTTCAAAACCAGAGATTACACAGAATTACATAGGATGTACAGCACAGAAAAAGCTAGTTCTATCCAACAAGTCCATCCCAGCATTTGTAATCCACTTAACTTTTCTCTCATCCCTTCATCTAAATCAACATAACCCTCTAGCTGTCTAACTAAGATTTATTACAGATCTAGAATAACTCCCCTACTTTTCAATTTATCTGCAAATAAAGCACAGTGCTTCAATTGCTTTTTATAAAAAAAGAAAGGCCTTAAAACCTGTAGTGCGCTATTAGTGATTGGTACATTTGTACTCCAAGATCTGTTTATTTCTCTAACCCACCTAAACTTGCACCTTTCAAGTAATAAGTGACTTCCCTATGCTTTCTACCAGAATGCACAATTCACATTTAACTCTGTTGCCACTCATTTACACATTCTACAAGTTTACTGATTTTCTCCTGCAATTTATTGCAGAGTTCCTTTGACTTGACTATCCCCTCAGTTTGGTGTCAGAAACAATCTTGTCAGAACAGGTTGTTGGAATAAGCATGAACAAGCCTGGAGAAAAAAATAACTACAATTTAGGAGGACTGCATAAAAATGTGTTACTGAAACCAACATGATAATCTTAAGAAAAAGCAACTACTGTTAGGTGAGAGTTGGACAAGAAAGACTGGGATAAAGCTGAAGTCTCAATGATCAGCCATGGCTGGGAAATATGGTGGGAGTTGTGATTCACAGAAACAGACATGATAAACAGAAGACAAAGCATATAACTGATAATTTCAGAAAAAATATTCTATGATCACCTGTTGCATGTTCAACATATTTCCTCCACTGCTGCATTTAGTGAGAGCTATTCAGCAATAATGAAAGCCAGACTGACTGCACAACATTAAGTTTCATAAATTAAGTTGCCCAGGTTTGGCTCTGTAATTTTCAGGAAGGTAACATGGCTGTCGTCAGCTCTCTGATAACGACAAACACTAACTCAGCACAAATGCTACACTTAACAATTTCTCCACATCTCCATAAATGCTAAATGCAAAATTATTGCAGATACTAGAAATATGAAAATTCTGAAAATAATCAGACCAGGTCAGATTTGTGGAAAGAGAAATAATTAATGCTTTGGGTTGATGAAGCTTTATCAGTTCTGAGGCACGACAGAAATGATAGTCTTTTTGTTGCCACTGTCTTCCTCCAGGTACAAGTGTTCCTAGAAATTCAGAACCATGGTCAATTGGTCTAGATTCAGCCCAGATTGAAGCAAGAAAGCATTTGTGCACAAAAAATCTTTTCATTAGCTGCATCATCACCAATTTGCTCCCACTCTACAAAACTACTTTTACTGCAATATAGTTTCACAGGTGTCAGTCATCTTGTATTCTGACCTAATCACCACTCTATCAGTAATCCCAGGATCCTGACCTAATCCCTGCTCTGTATCAGTAATCCCAGGACCCTGACCCAATCCCTGCTCCATACCAGTAATCCCAGGATCCTGACCCAATCCGTGCTCTGTACCAATAAGAACTTTCACCGCAAGAGGTTAAAGTCCAACAGGTTTATCTGGTAGTAAACACCACTACTTTTCGGAGCGCTGCTCCTTCGTCAGGTCAGTGGGGAGTTCTGATCACAAACAGGGCATATAAAGGCAAGGTAGACAAGTCCCCGGGACTGGATGGAATGCATCCCAGGGTTCTGAAAGAAATGGCAGAGGTGATAGCGGATGCCTTAGTAATTATGTATCAAAATTCGCTGGACTCCGGGGAAGTGCCGGAAAATTGGAAAACGGTTAATGTTACGCCGCTGTTTAAAAAAGGTAGCAGCCAAAAGGCAGGGAATTATAGGCTGGTTAGTTTAACGTCTGTAGTTGGAAAAATGCTAGAATCCGTCATCAAAGAAGAAATAGCGAGGCACCTAGAAAAGAATGGTTTGATCGAGCAGATGCAGCATGGATTCGTTAAGGGAAGTCGTGTTTGACGAATTTATTGCATTTCTATGAGGATGTGACTAGTGTGGTAGACAGAGGGGAACCGGTGGATGTGGTGTTTTTAGATTTCCAAAAGGTGTTTGATTAGGTGCCTCACAAAAGGCTGCTGCAGAAGGTTAGGGCGCACGGAGTTGGGGGTAAGGTGTTAGCGTGGATACAGGATTGGCTGTCTAATAGGAAGCAGAGAGTTGGAATCAATGGGTGCTATTCTGGTTGGTGGTTGGTGACCAGTGAAATGCTGCAGGGATCGGTGCTGGGGCCTCAACTGTTTACCATTTACATAGATGATCTGGAGGAGGGGGCTGAGTGTAGGTTGACAAAATTTGCTGATGACACAAAGATAAGTGGAAAAGCAAATTGCATAGAGGGTGTGGAAAGTCTGCAGAGAGATCTGGAGAGGCTGAGTGAATGGGCGAGGACCTGGCAAATGGAGTATAACGTTAGCAAGTGTGAGGTTATCCACTTTGGTAGAAATAATAGGAGGGATTATTATTTACAAGGCGAAAAGCTGCAGCATGCTACGGTGCAGAGGGACCTAGGGGTCCTTGTGCACAAGTCGCAAAAACCCAGTCTGCAGGTGCAGCAGGTGATCAAGAAGGTGAATGGAATGTTGGCCTTTATAGCGAGGGGGATAGAATATAAAAGTAGGGAGGTCTTGCTGCAACTGTACAGGGTACTGGTGAGGCCACAGCTGGAGTACTGTGTGCAGTTTTGGTCACCGCACTTGCAGAAGGATATATTGGCCTTGGAGGGAGTGCAGAGAAAGTTTACTAGGCTGATACCGAAGATGAGGGGGTTAGCCTATGAAGAGGGACTGAATAGACTGGGTCTGTACTCGTTGGAGTTTAGAAGACTGAGGGAGGATCTTATAGCAACGTATAAGATAATGAAGGGGATACACAGGGTAGAGGTAGAGAGATTCTTCCTGCTTAGAAAGGATAGCAGGACTAGAGGGCACAGACTCAAGATAAGAGGGGGGGGGGGGGGGCAGTTTAGATCGGAATTGAGGAGGAACTTCTTCACTCAAAGGGTGGCGAGTCTCTGGAATTCTCTGCCTGTTGAAGTGGTGGAGGCTACCTCGCTGAATATATTTAAGTCACGGGTAGATAGGTTTCTAATAGACAGGGGAATTAAGGGTCGTGGGGAGAAAGTGGGAAAGTGGAACTGATCCACTTCAGGTCAGCCATGATCTTATTGAATGGCAGGGCAGGCTCGAAGGGCTAGATGGCCTACTCCTGCTCCTATTTCTTGTGTTCTTAAGGCACACACAGTTTACAGAATGCGAGTCTTTACAGCTAATCTGCTATTCAAGTCTTAAAGATGCAGACAATGTGAGTGGAGATAGCATTAAGCATAGGTTAAAGAGATGCGAACTGTCTCCAGACAGGACAGTAAGTGAGATGTTGCAAGTTCAGACAAGTCATGGGGTTACAGATAGCGTGACATGAACCCAAGACCCTGGTTGAGGCCGTCTCTGTGTGCGGACCTTGGCTATCAGTTTCTGCTCAGCGATTCTGCGTACATTGGGGAGACCATGCAGACTCTATGACAACGGATGAATGAACACTGCTCGACAATCATTAGGCAAGACTGTTCCCTTCCTGTTGGCGAACACTTCAGCGGTCACAGGCATTAAGCCTCTGATCTTTGGGAAAACGCTCTCCAAAGTGGCCTTCACGACATACGACAGCACAGACTCCGAGCAGAAACTGATAGCCAAGTTCCGCACACACGAGGACAGCCTCAACTGGGGTCTTGGGTTTATGTCACACTAGCTGTAACCCCCATGACTTGCCTGAACTTGCAACATCTCACTTACTGTCTTGTCTGGAAACAATACACATCTCTTTAACCTATGCTTAATGCTATCTAAACCTGTTGGACTTTAGGCTGGTGTTTAAGACTTCTTACTGTGTTTACCCCAGTCCAACACTGGCATCTCCACATCATGACTGTGCCAGTAATCCCAGGATCCTGTCACAATCGCCACTCTGTACCATCAATCCCAGGATCCTGACCCAATCCCTGCTCTGTATCAGTAATCCCAGGATGCTGACCTAATCCCCGTTCTGTACCAGTAATCCCCAGGATCCTGGTCCAATCATTCCACATCAGTATTGTCTGGACATTGACCCAATCGCCACTCTGTAATTGAAGTTAAATACTAAGTTTTAAAATATATATTATTTGATGGGATGTAGGCTTCACTGGCAAGGCCAGCATTTGATGCCCGTCCCTGGTTGACCTTAAACAAGTGATAGTTAAGAGTCAACCACATTGCTATGGATCTGGAGTCACACACAAAACAGACTAGGTAAGGACAGCTGATTTTCCTCCCTAAAGCACATGAATGAATCAGATGGATGTTTACAGCTTGTTACAGATGTTTCATTGTCACCATAACTGAGTCTAGCTTTCAATTCAATATTTTTATAAATTCAATTTAAATTCCACCAGCTGCCAAATTAGTATATGCCCAGAACTTTAGCTTGGATTTCTAGTCAAGTGACTTTACCACTATACCATCGTCGCCCACGAAGTGCCTGAATACCTTTGGGAGCATAGTTTGTCATTACAATTGAGTCTGATCCACTTTGAAACCTGATTTCCAAATAGAAATGCTGGGAATTTTCAGTGACGATAACAGAACTCTTGTCAAAGTATTTTTGCCCTGGTAGGTTGTCCAGCCAAAACTGGGTATCTAGTAAACTTTTAATTATGAGTCACCAATTGCAATGCTGTTAAATCACTCAAAGGCACATCATGATCTCCTTGGATTTGGAAATCTTAGCTCACTCTTGGTTTATCAGTCTAGACTTAGTGAGACTGCTAATTTATACTTTACAAACTTTGCCAGCCATCTGTCACAGACTCCACTGCACTGAATTATAAAATTTCAATCTTCTTGGGGTAAACTCTAAATTTAGGTCCTTATTTCTTCTGTGCAGTGGCCTCAGTCTTGTCCAAATATATTTGTTCAGTTTTAATGCATTTTGCTAACTGCTGGCCTTTCAAACATTCAATATTTTAAAAGCTTGATTTCAAGCTCAATGCAGTGATATATTTAGCGAGCAAGTGTTTTTTAATGGTGTGAATAAATTGGGAAACACTATTTCTGGCTTGGAGTACACATGTTAACTACATAAACAAGTTGCTTCAGAACTTATGTACTTCTGTGCATTTTCCTTCCCTTTCTATTTTCTTTTGATCTTGCAAATTTAATTCAACTACAACATAGAAATGAAAGATCCATTATAAATGAAGACAAGTTCGCTCTCAAGAGCGGATATAATTTTCCAAAATGACGATTAGCAATAAGAGAATCTTTTAAAAAGGGAAGCACTATATTTCCCTTTGAGCTCGATAACTTAAGTGAGCATTTAAAGTATCAACTTATTATTCAGCTCTGTGAAGCAACATTTCACACAACAAGCCTTTACAGCAGGGTGCGACTGCAACTTAAACAAATGCAACACTATACTAATCTATCTCTGCACTGTAGCATTAGTTGTACTTAATATGCTCCTTTTGTGCAATGACCCAGCAAAGAAAATGTTTAATTTTAAATCTTTTCACTAGCAAACTACTATCCTAAGAAAGTTCTTGAATTCAGGTTTTAAGAGAAAATGAGACAACAACGTGCAGGACACTAGAATAACAGGAGTACTTCAGATAAATAGAAATGGAGCTGGTAACAGCTAGTTATGGCTTTGTCTAATTATATCTCATTCCCTTGAAGATAGTTATAACATTCCAGTACCTAGATCAAGTAGGCTGACACAACGTGAATGGACAAGGGGTTAGCAAGATTGTTTTACCACGCTGCATTGACAAGTGCGACTGATTCAGTCCTCACCTAGTCACATATCCAAAGGATGTAATTGCATTGGTCAGGAGCAAGATCCTGTCCCAATTTGCCTCTCTATAGGGTGCTGTGGCCAAATGTGACTGCTGCTAAGATAAGAAAGCAGAGGTGAGGAATTAATTCTAGTCTATGCTGTCAGGGAGGAGTCACCGTCGTGAAATCTAACACCATCCTGCAGAGCAAAAGGTTGCAGACAAGATTCTTCAGCTGACATTAGGTCCTAGGCAATAGCAACACTGGACATCATTTGTGCTGTTGGGTCCAACATTCCACTTTGAAATTAGACCTAAATTAACAGTTCTCAGCAAATTTGCAGTTTGTATTGATTATGCAGTGAGCCTGTGCAAACAGAGAGGTTCTTTACCTCATTAGATTCACTCTGCACTTCAGGCACTACTACTTAATTGAAACAAAAGAACAAAATATTGGAGAAGCTGTAACTCAAACATAAACAGAAAATGCTGGAAGTACTCAGCTGGTCAGAAAAAGTATGTGAAGACAGAAATGGGCATCTACTAGAAACCTTAACCTCACACAACTCTGTTCAAAGATATGGACCAGTCTGAGCGTTTTGCCACTTTCTGCTTTTACACCAGAGCTTCAATGTTGCTGCTCAAGGACAACTCTACAAGCTTTTCAAAATAGTTATAAAATAGTCTTTTTTTAAAAACAGGCTGTTCTTAAATCTTTTAGCCCAATTGGAAAGCAATCATCATGCAAGATACAGCTGAGAATTGACTCTCTCATTAAACGTTAAACAAAGCTGCTGCAGGTTTCACCAAAATACTGTGCAAACCAGGAATTTTTGAATAAAAAATTGGTCACATGAAACATTTTTGAATATGATTTCATAATATGCATTTTAGGTCTCCATTTTTTGAAATCTATTAAAAAATACATGAGAAGCAAAAACATGTTTTAAGCAGTGCATACAGCCAGTGTACAAAATTGTGAAAAATATGTTGTGTGTACACTAAATGTATTATATACATTCACACATATATAATCACACCACAGAATTGAGACACAGATGAAAAATGATCTTTCGAAGAATGGGAAGATGTAATATAAAGCAAGCAATGGTTACAAGCAGGGAAACTGGCCGTGCGTCGTTAGAATGAGAGTGAGGGCATTACTGGGACAGACCTCGCTGCTGCTGTTGTGGAAACTGGTCTCCTCCCCCTTCACTTCCCGCGACACAATCAGCAGAAACTCTGACTGATGATCCCGCCCATAGCCATACGGGGAACCTATACTGACCAGCTGTAACAACCAGAGTAGAAAGTTTGCAACACTAGGTATGCTAAAGGAGTTCTTTCATTTCAAGTTTCAAAAAGTGTAAATTAAATACATTTTAAAATGATTTTTTAATAACATTTCAAATACACTAACCGTAGTTTACAACGCAGGTAGAGCGGCAATTATTTAAAAAATGCATCAGAAATATTGATCAGCAAACTATTCCTACTTTCCATTAGAATCTTCTGTGTCACAGGATAGTGAAAAATAGCCTGTGATTACCCGCTCAGTGATGCCATTATATGGGACAGAAGCAGTTAATTGAGACCAGGCTTCGTTTTTGTCTGAGGGATTAAGAACTATCCATAGATATGTCCTACACAAAGTGCAATGACTGGTTATAGAGAAGCTAACAAGAGATCTGCCAGTGATACCATCTATATTTACTTAAACAGAGAGAGTAAAAGTGCAGGTTAGGGAAGAGGACAAGAATGACGTAGATCCAAATATCCCAGGTTCAATTCCTGGTTTGCATGATATTAGCAGATTAGTCAGGGCTATAGCTGTGGTGTTACAATCACCCTTGGTATCTCTGGCTTAGTGTAGAGGAAGAAAAAAAATCAGCAACACTTACAATTAGCTAGCCACTGACACCCTCTTAGAAAGGGTATGTTTGGTAAGGACAGTATAGAGTCTGACATTGATGTCCTACATAGCAGATTATCCTGTAAACACCACAGTCTTGGCTCATATGTGAAGAATGATCATGTACAGCAGGTACCTATGTGCACCCAGCAGCTGTGAAAACTATCCTAATTGGCATCCCTTGAAGGAGGGGGGCAGATTTGCAGGACAAATAGTTGTGTTTTAATTCAAAAAGTGAGATTTAAATTGGTGGTGGAAAAATATAATGGCACAGTTCAAGCATGGCCACTTTCTGGAATGTGCAGCATGATATTTTACAATATAAACCACTCACAGAAAGGGGATCAAGATATAAAGTTATTTGAATTAAAAATCCTTACTAAATTCAATGTTGAAAATTACTGTGTTTCAACCAAGCCATTTAAGATCCTTCTATGGCACAAAAATATTGATTTCAATTTTTAAAAGCTAATTTAGGCCAATCGATTTTTGGAAGGAGAAACAGCAGTTTTCAAGTCAAATCGACATTTTCTGAAACAACACGATGGAAATACAAACCCAGTCGTAACGGCTGAATTGCGTAAGGGATGCTGGGAATCAGAAACAGCAGATGCTAGGGAAGAATTACTGGACCTGGGACATCAGGAAAGTCAAACAATCAGCTTTGGTGCATGTGAACAGGTCAGAGAGACGTAATGTAAACAGAGCCAAATGCAACCGATAGAGAACATTCAGTCTACTCAGAGAAAAGGGCAGATCTCTTTCCAGTCAGCCCAATGATTTCTTGCAAAATAACATGTGACCATTGCATGTCAAACACTGAGGTGTTTGAAAAGTGGAATTAGACACCATGTAAATATTAGTAAATACAACAAAAAGATAAATATACTGTCTCCAGGACCTCTGACAGATGTAGGCTGCAGAGCTATATTACATATATTGGCTGAACTCCTGTGGTGTTACACATAGGAGTCAAAGTGTAGTCTTCAAGTGAGGTGGGTTAGAAGACAGGAGAACAATGAGCCAAGGATCATTCTGTGTTCCTGGTGTTGAATAAGACTCAGTGACTGCTTCTGAAAGGCTTAATTCATATTTATCAAGCGAGGTCAAACTCAAGCCCAGCTAGGATAATAAGTAGCCTGCTGAGATATATTATCCCTGTTATATTTAAGCATTCTGACTTTTTAAAAAATCATAAATACCCTAGATCCAAATTTATAATTGTAATTTTCTATGTAAACTGGTCATGTAATCACACCTTCTTGTCAGTGATAGCACTGCAGTTCCATAGGTATGCAAATTTATAATGGAAACTTCTGGCAAGTATACTAACTTATGGTTACAATGCTCTAATCCATAAATATGTATTTATAAAATTTAGTACATCACCTCACACCCATGAAAGATACGTTGAAGTAATGCAACAAAATAAATGTGATCCATAGGAAATGGCAATATTCCAGGGTTCAGTGTAGGCATTCGCCATCAGCACAATCTGATACATCTAAACTAGTAGACCCAATTATTTTAGTCACGGTATAATGACAAAATAGAGTCACAATATAGCAAATGCCACAATTATAAATACATTGCCCAGTTATGCTTCCGATTACTGCATGGGGATTGTAGCATGTGGATTTCTTTTTAAAGAAAATATTTCCTTAGATTGGAAAGTGACCCTTATCCCCACAACCATACAAAGAATATTTGGAAATAATTTATACAGAGCATGCTTTGATAATTTGGACTTTGTTTACATCACTAATACGCATACACCTTTTGATTAGTCACACTCGGATCATTTTCAAACATACAGCTCCAAAAAAAATATGTTAATTGAGCAGCCATAAAAATTGAAACAAGAATTTGGTCAGGAATGTCACAGGTCTTTGAATCTGTATTTGGTTCCACCAACAATCGAGGTTGCCTTCAAATGGATACAGCACAATCAGTTTGTTTCTAATGGCATGGTGGGGTGCAGAGTGAGTGTTCTCACATTATTCCCGACTATAATTTAATCTCAAAATCTAAGTGACTGTTTTAACATCTTTACCTGTTCAAACTTCCAACCATCAGACATCGTAGATACCATCTGGGTGAGTTCCTCTTCCTGACATTGCAATACTCTATAGACATGTTTCATTGGAATCTAAGGGTTACAAGGCAAGAGGAATCAAATCAATTATTTGTTCAAAGACCCACTGAAGAAAATGATGAAATTAGTTATTAAACTTTGAGGATGTCCCAATGTTGAAAACAGCGCTGGCAAAATTATATTAAATCTTGGGATAGAATCTTAAAAAGTGCAGCTGAAAGGAAGAAAAAAGTAATTGGTACGTGTTATCCTTCAAAATTTGATAACATACATCTTCAAATGAAGGCATGTGCACAGGTATAAATGAAAGTTGAATCATGCCATCAGTTGTACTGTGTATTTCAATACGAAGTACTCCTAGTTTAGGCTATCAAATAAGCCATCATGTTTTATCCAACAGACAATATCAAACTCCTTGTTTTGGTGTCTGCCCAGATGGTCAGTTTTCACATGACACTAAAAAAATTAGATTTTTCACAGCTCAACCAGATCCTGTTTCAACTCACCCAGATAGATGCATTTCTACGATGGATTTCTGGATAGGTAAAAGGAGCAGGAAATCCTGGCTGATTTTTCTCTAATACAGGAACAGAAGCCAATTCTATTAATTCTTACATAGTTGCAACTTAGATCAGCAAACTCAGTACTGACAAAGATTGAACTCAGGGCTTTGGCTTCACTATATAAATGAAACCATGCAGGGAGTTGCAGCTCCCCAACACCTTCTGTGTGTTTTTTTAAACAAGCTATCCAAAATTGAAGCTACTGCTATTACTGAACTACAGACCTGGCTTGGCAGCTCCTCTCAGTAGCTTTTCCTCTCGATAACTAAAACAGCATACTGTTTTCAACACTCATACCATCTGTGCACACTGAACTGCATTAGTTTCTTTCGGATCTCTGGTAACAGCTTGTATTTCTGAAAATGTTTATTGCAGCACTTTTCAAATATACAGAACTGTTGCTGAAATCTTTGCATTTGCTTGGTAGTAGTTAACTCTAATAAGTGCCAAAATATTCTGGCAATCCATAATGATCTGCACCTCATTTAAAATTTGTCTACAAAATATGTACTTTTTGTGGGTATAATCTCTGAAAAAAAGCACTGGGTGTTAGATTGCTATGTAATTCTCCATCACCACATTTTAAGTTTTCTGGTTTCCTCTTTACTTTCTCTAACATATGGCACAATTCTACTGAGCAGGTCATCTTCTGACACTGTCTAACTGGCCATTCTTTGGCCTTAAGGTGGGAGTTCCAGGACTTTGACCCAGCGACACCAAACGAGCAGTGACACTGTTCCAAGATATGGAGGTGTGTGATTTACACTCACCTTCCCTTGTTGTTCTAGATGGTAGGGATCACAGGTGTGGAAGGTACTACTGAAGGAGACTTGATGAGTTGTGGCAGTGTATCTTGTCGATGGTACAACGGTACATCATTTTGATGTTGAAGGGAATAAATATGTAAGGCGGAAGGTGGGGTGCCAAGCAAGCAGGCTGCTTTATTCTGGATGGTGTTGAGCTGCATTTATCAAGCAAGTGGGATAGAGTCTCCTATCACGTTCCAGGCCTGTTCCTTTTAGACGGTGGGCAGGCCCATCAAATAGATATACACAACTGCAATAGTGCTGAGAACATGCAATAATGCAGAGGGATTAGGACCTGGGGAGGAGTCCACAGACCAGTATCCATGGACACAAATCATTAAAAACTAATGCACAAGTACAAAGAGCAAAGTATTTATAGAATGATTGTTTTTAATTGCCAGGGGGGTTGGAATACAACGTGAAAAAATGATGCTTCACCTTTGTCAGAATCCCATTTGGAGCACTGTGGTTATTTTTAGACACTGCACCTCAAGAAGGACACAGCAGCCTTGGAGGGGACACTGCACAAATTCACCAGAATAGTAGGGCATGAATGGTTAAATCATAAGGGTGGATTGCTTAAAAACTGGCTTGTGTTTAGAAAGTCATAGGGTTATTTAATTGTATAAAATGATTGGCAGATTCTATAGAAAAGACAGAGAAATTATTTCCTCTGGTGGAGATTACAGACGCTTTGGACATAATCTTATTAGAGCTAGGCCATTTACATGCAAAATCAGGAAGCATTTTTTCAACACAAAGGATTGTGAAAATCTGGACCACCCCCACAAGAATGGATGTGAAATACATGTGGAAACAACTCAGATGGATAGATATTCGGTGGGCAAGGATATGAAGGATAAGGGGGCCAGTTAGCTCAGTTGGTGAAGATGATTCAAATATAGTTTAGAGTAATACTAACCTGAGTTTGATTCCTGTTCCGTCTGAGGTAAACCTGACACCTGCCTCCTCACCCAGTCTGAGTGTGGAAGGCAATTGCATACAGTGGAACAGGCTCAAAGAATTGAATGGCCTCCTCTTTTATTCATGGTCCACATGCATGTGCTGCTTTCCAGAGCTGCTGCAAGAGGTTACATGATCAATAATAAAAGGGAAAAATGTGGCCTAGAGAATACCACTGAGTCCCAAGATCTATTCAGAAAGTGAGTGAACTCTATTACTGGAAATAGTTCAGCTCTCTCTTCAATCTTTAAAGATTCCAAGCTCCTAGCTTCCATCCACTAATCCAAGATCATTTCACATACTTGCACTTTCACATCTTTTCACTCACCTGTGATGTCGTGGTGTCTCTCTCTCTTATCCTGTCTTTCACTAACTTTATTAGTGATGTGATGTTGTAAAACTCTGCTTCCTCCAGCACACCTGAAAGGGACCAAATTAGCGTCAACTATTCTCAATATACAATACTGCAGAGAGATTAAAGACAGTTCTTTTCAAGTACAACTCAATATTTTGCAATTTATTTGTTTCTGGGATGGGAGCACTGCTGGCAAGCCCAGCATCAGTTGTGCATCCTAACCGAAGATAGCGATGAGCTGTCTTCTTGGCATAGGTAAATCCACAATTCAGTTGAAGGAAATTCCAGGATTTTCATAGTGGCACTAAAGGAACCACAATACATTTCCAAGTCAGAATGGTGTGCGGCTTGGGAAAATAGTATTCCCATGTGACTGCTGCTTTTGTCTTTCCAGGTGGAAGTGATACGGATTTGGAAGTTGTCAATGGTGCCTTGGCAAGTTTCTACAATACATCTTGTAATTGGTGTGCACTGTTGCCATTGTGTGGCATTGGTGGAGGGGATCAAGTGGGTTGTTTTATCTTGGATGCTGACAAGCTTTCAAATGTTATTGAAGCTACACTCATCTGGCAAGTGGACAATATTCCAACACATTCCTGACTTGTGCCTTGCAGGTGATGGAAGTGTTTTGGAGAGTCAGGAGGTAAGTTCCTTGCTGTTGAATTTACAGTCTGCTCTTGTAGCCACTGTATTTATATGGCTGTTTCTGTCAGGTTTCTGGTCATTGGTGGCCTCCAGGGTATTGACGATAAGGAATTCAGCAATGGTGACACTTCTGGATGTCATGGGGAGATGGTCAGATTCTCTCTTGCTGAAGATGGTCATTGCTTGGCACTTGTCTGGCATGAATATTACTTGCTATTTATCAGCTTAAGCCTGAACATTGTCCACATCTTGCAGTTCGCAGGCACGGACTGCTTCAGTGTCTGAGGAGCCGCAAATGGTATTGAACAATGTGAAGATTACCTCTTCAGTATGTAAAATGGAGGGAAGGTCATTGATGAAGCAGCTAAAGATAGTTGGACCTAGGACGCTGTTGCAGAAGCTCATCAGGATACTGTCTTGGGGTTGAAATGATTGGCCTCCAACGACCACAACTATTTTGCTCTGTGAGAAATATGATTGCAACTGATTGGGAGTTTTCTCCCCGATTCCCACTGACTTCAATTTTGCTAGGGCTCCTTGATGCCACACGGTAAAACGATGCCACATTGTCAAACATTGCCTTGATTTTGAGGTCTGTCACTCTGCCCCACATCTGAGGTTCAACTCTTTTGTCCATATTTGGACCAAGGCTATAATGAAGTCTTGAGCCAACTGGCTCTGTGAAACCCAAACTGAGCAGTAATTGATGCTTAATAAGATCGTCAAAGGCACCTTCCACCATTTTCATGACTGAAAGTAGACCAATGGGGCAGTAATTGGCCTGGCCAAAACTGTCCTGATCTTTGTGGATAGGACACGCATGCAATTTTCCACTCTGTCAGTGCGATGTTAGTGCTAAAGTTGCTCTGCTGCAGTTTGGATAGCACTGCGGCTGGTTCTACAGCACAAGTCTTACAGCTGTATACAAAGCCTTCATTCATTTCCTGATGTCACACGGAGTGTATGTGATTGCCGAAGACCGCTATCTATGATAGTTGGGACCTCAGACAGTCAAGATGGATCGTTCACTTGGCACTTCAGGCTGAAGCTGGTTGCAAATGCTTCAAAAGCTTTATTTTTTGCACTGACATACTAGTCTTTGAATTCATTGAGGATGAGATGCTTGTCGAGCATCCTCCTCAATCAGCTGTTTCACTGCTCATCATCATTCACAATTCAAGGTGGCAGGGCTCCAGAATTTTAATCTAATTAGCTGCTTGTGGGATAGCTGAGTTCTGTCTACAGTATGCTCCCTCCGATTTTGCAAGCATGTAGTCCTGTGTTGCAGCTTCACCAGCTTGGCACTACATTTTTTAGGTACACCCCTCAGGCATAAAGTCAATTTTAAATATTGCTTTTTACTGGTCTCATCTTATTCAACAAAACATCACTCAGGATGAAAGCCATCATCGGAATTTACAGCCATGAATTTTCAAGGACCTCAATAAAGTACAGAAGCTACTCAATAGCTTAGACAAGGCCTCAAATATAAACTAGTGGAAAATAAATCCCAAACAGATATGGAATGAATCTTTTCACCGAAGTATTACAATTATCTTGAATAATGTCTGCAAAGCAGCAGCAAAATAGAACTGGGTAGCACTTAAAACAAGTAGGACACAAGGTAGCAAGCATTTGAATACAAGAGTTACACATTTCCCCATATCCTTTATTTATAATCAAAGACTGTAATAACGATAAAAAAATTGAAGATATAACAAACAGGTCTTGCCTTCCTCTGCTAAATCTTTATTGAGAACCAGTTTTCCATGTCGCAGGTAATTAAGCACAGGCCCAAAGTAAGTAGGATCTCGGTCTATTAAATAGGCACCTGTCTCATCCTGAAATATCAAACACAGGATAAGCTGGTTAGAAAAGAAAAATCATATTTGCAAGTTTTTACTAATTTTAGTTTCATCAAATTATTGGCTCAGATCTTGAGGAGTAGCCATCATTGTCGGATTGCCAGTGTGCCTGGAAATTTTGCCTACCTAACACTGCTTCGTATTTCCCTGGAAACTATTGATCCTGGTTGTCCCATTTGGACGATGACAGGACACACCCAATTTTTGCTGCACTAACTGCCATATGGTAGGTTTAAATGTTCAGTCTGAATGCTGGTAAATGAATGCTAGGGGTGGGTAAACGGTTAGGGGGCTTGGAAGGGTGGCGGTTTCTGTCACTGGTACTGTCTGAAGTCCCGGACTTTAATGCAGTGTTGGAGACATTTATGAAAGGATCCGGGGAGCAGCGGAATTGTCTATCGAAAATTCAAACTTCCTGGGGAATTCCTATGGAAGTCCACATATTGGGAGTTCCACATGATCCCAACATACATCTCCGTTTTATGTCTAGTCTCCAAGCCATTGACTGGAAAACGTCACCCATTGTTTTACTGGCTTTCATTATCTTTCTTTCTGGCTTTAACGCAACATGTAGTAGTTGACTAATGTGGTTCCTATAGCCCGCAATAAGGTTTTAGGACGTTACAAACTTGTCAGTCTATTAGATTCAAATTTATGGGGCAGGATTTTCATTGTGGGATTTAGGCCATCAGGCTTAAATGGAAGTCAGAAAAGGATGAGGGCAACAGACAAGTTCTTGAAGTGAAGGGATAAAGAGAGGCCAAGCTCAATAGTAGAAGGGCACCTTTAAAGAAAAGTAAGAGAAAGAGGGCGCCCTTTGCATTGGGCCAGCTCTGGAAGGGGAGTCTCTCCATACGGTGGCCTGTGATTACAAGTGAAGCCTGGCAAGAAGGCCTCCCAGCCTTCTTGGAGCGTTAGGCTTCTGGACTGCCATCAGGTGGTGGCAGGACTTCCTGCTTGCTCCAGAATCTTGCAGCCAACCTGAATTTTCCACTTAGCCTCCAACAATAGTCTTTAGTAGACTTTTGATTATCTGCTGCTTGTGGAGGGGTAGCCCTGCTACTCTCCAACCCACCTCTGGGAAAATAACCCAGGGCTAGGATGAATCCAGGAAACTGGCAAACACCAGTGCGAGATTCCATGCTTGGCCCCACTGGGGCTTAAACATTCACCCCATGGAGCCTGGATATCACTGATTGGTTTGCATTCAATTTTCACAATAATCTAATTTTCACTTACAGCTACTTTCACTTCTAATTGTCAATATAACTCTGGGGGTAGCATTTACACCCTATTCAAAAGGCTGAAGCTCCACTATAGACTGATATTTCTGTGCAATATTGAGGGAATGCAATGCTGTCAGAGATGTTAAATTGTAACTCCATCTGTCCTCAGGTGCACCTTAAAAAAATCCCAAACACTTTGTGGAGAAAAATAGGGTGATCCCCCGGTGCCTTGGCCAATGTTTATCCACACCACCAAACAATGTCATACAAACACACAAGATAAATGACCAAACAAGTTTGGTCGTCATTTATCTTATTGTTGTTTGTAGAACATTGTTCAGTGCAAATGGGTCATTATAACAACAGTCACTATACTTCAGAAGTTATTAATGGACCATATATAAAGTGCTTTGAGACATCAAACGAACATGAAAGCTACTACAGAAAGGCAAATATCTTCCTTCAGTTATAGCATAAAAAATTCAGACTTTACAAGGCTTCTCTAAACATGGCACAGGAAAGATCGGAAACTGGGTTAAAGGGAAAGAGATGGGATGTTCATGATGGTGCACTTCAAGACTGAACACATTTTTGATTAACTATAACATTTTTGATGCTGTGAGAAAGATTTACAAATGCCAGCATTAAACAATGAACTCAACACAAATACCAGCAGCAGCATTTGCTGATCTCCTCTGGCCCTTTGCCCCAGAGCTGCTTCTCCGAAGTTCCACTGCGGTTGATCACTCTGCTGAACTGTCTAACAGCAAGCTCAAAGCACATCATAAAACCCCTAAAGTTTATATGCTTATTTTGCTTCAATGGAAAATTACATAGTTTTACATTAAATATTCAGATTAAAGATAAACAAAGAAGCCTGCAACCATTTGACAACACAGCTGCATCAAGAAAATTGATAAAGAAAAGCTAATAGCAAAACAAGCACAAGTCAGAGAACACTTTGCCATTACCAGAAATATAAGGGATTGAACAAATGGTGTCCATGGGAAACAAGTCTTCAGATCATCCTGCATCTCCACATGCTTAAATACTAAAAGTACGCAGAATTTAAAACATATCTATGATTCTCACAGAATTTAAAACAATGTTCATTTACGTGGTGCCTTTCGTGGACACTGACTGTTTCAAAGCACTTTACAGCCAATTAAGTCCTATTGAAGTTTTGTCACTGTTGTAATGTAGGAACTCAATTTACTGGAAAAAATTCAGAAATGCTCAGCTGTACTGCAACTGAGCAAAAAAACTGAACTAGTTCCAATCTAGCTTATTTCTAGAATACATGCTGAGGAGATGGAGGCCACGAGTGGGACAATGAGAACTCTCCATTGCTACAAACCCAGCAGCCAAGATTAAATGCTCGGGTATTCCAAATCCCAGTGAAGAAGCTTGGAATGCTGATTCCTAACTGTATTTTTTGCAATTTGGTATAATGTGAGGAACGATGTGGAGACTGGAGAGAACATTCCAGTCTTGTTACAATAATTAAACAAAATATTTATTAAACAGTAAAACACACTAGAAAAAAGGTAACTAAAAGCATACACTTAACTACATAAATGACTATACACTATTAAATTGACCCAGTTCCAAATCCCTCTACTTTTCCAGCCTCAGAGCTCCATCCCATAGATTTAAACTATACGGAAAATAAAGCAAGTTACCAGTCGGCACCTATCTCTCTTGTGGCACTGCTTCTAGCTTAGGGACAAAATAGCTGTTCAAACATGATTTCTCCAGGCACTTTTGGTTTGGGAGTGAACACAACATCCTGCTATGTGTGGCCACGATCTTGGGCAAACTCTCTGTATGTGATGAACTCTGTCACCAATATACTGCTTTCTCTTTTCTTACCTGAACTGCCTGTCTTAGAGGTCTGTCTTAATGAAATTTCTTACATGAGCTCACCCTTTTAGAATTCAAGTGTGAAATTCATCCTCATCTCTTTTGAGCTTTTACAATTTTTGCTTTAATTCCTGAAATTCTACGCCCTACTGTTATCCACTTCTCTTAGGTAAACCTCTGCTTATGGTATTGCTAGGCTAATCTGCATATAGAAGACTTCAGCCAATCTGTCTTCCTAACTAATTCCCATTTGAAAAACAGTTTGCTATCTTAATCATAAACTACCAGAACACATTTTCAATTATTAGATTGCTTAATTTTCATTTTATCCCAACTTCTTGACACCAACGATGCAAAATTGCGCCTCCAGATACTGAGCACAAGGAATCAAACAAAGATAGGTGAACATTGTGAGGTGAAGCAGGAATGAGTCTGCTCTGCCATTTAATGTTGGCTGATCTTCTATCTCAAATTCATATTCTTGCCCAATTCCCATATACATTGGCTTCCTTAGATGTCAAGTATCTATTAATCTCTGCCTTGACATACTGAACGACTGAGCCTTTTGGGGAGAAAATTCCCAACATTCAGAAACCTCAGTGAAGAAATTTCTTATCTCATTCCTAAATGGCCGACTCTTTATCCCAAGATTATGCCCTTAATTCTAGACTCTCCAGCCAGGGGAAAATGAAATTATTTCCATGACAACACTTTTCATTCTTTGAATACAGACCCATTCTTATCAAGCTTTCCTCAGTCAACTGTCTCATCTTAGGAATCAGTCCAGTTGAACCTTCATTGCATCCATCCCTTATCCTTCCTTCCTTCAGTACAAAGACCAAAACTACACATAGTATTTCAGATGTGGTTTCAAAGCCCTGTATAATTGCATTAAGATTTTCTTATCCTTGTACGCCAATCCCCTTGCAATAAATACTAACCTATTATGTATTTTCCCACATGGAATGAACACTTGCCCTGCAAAAAGGATCCTGAAAGAGAACTTGCTGGTTTCACTAATGCTCATGATGTCAACATTAGGTGTTGTGTGTACAAGGAACCCTTCAAGGGTCAATGTTTAATAGTTTCTCACCACCTAAAAAACATTGTTTTTCTCTCCTTCCTATCAAAGATGATAATCTCTCACTACTCCACATTAGATTCCATCAGCCATCTTCTTGCCCACTCAATTAACCTATGTCTTTTTGTAGTTTGTGACCTTTTCATAGCTTTCTTTCCTACCTAGATTTGTTTTGTCAGCAAACGCAAGATGTATTACACTCCAGTCCTTCATCTCAGTCATTAATCTAGGTTGTAATCAGCTAAGGTCTAAACGCTGATCCTTGCAGCACTCCACTGCATGAGGATGTGCAAATACCAAAGTTAGCTGCTTTTACAACTAATAGCCCCAGAATACACCTGAAAGCTACCAAAGGCCACCTTCAGGAAGGCTTGGGTGTTTAATTTTAAAATGGGTTTTGCAGCTTTAGTGAAGCATGTTAATCACTTTATAGACACTTTGTGCAGACAGGCAGTGCACACTGGGGGCCAGTAGCACTCTCAAAGCATGCAATCCATGAAACAGAAGTCTCAGAAAGCTGCATTAGGTATCCAAGCACATTCAAAAGACATTTGAAAAGTAGACGCTGTAATAAGTTGAATCCTGTGTGATGCAATATCAATTCAGTACAACACAAATGCATCACTAAACTTTTGAAAGCAGAAAGTCTAAGTGATAGCTATATAATTACAATGCTTTTGTAAAATGAATGGCCAAAATTTCTTGATTAAAAGTTGCAACCTGATCGATAGATAGAGTTGAATCTAACCAGTCTGTTTCTCTCTTTCTTTCCTATAAGTGGGATTTGTGCACTAATAACTGAACCACAATAATTCCAGATCCTTGGTATTTATAAATCCCAGGTCAAATAAATTTACAGCCCAGGAGGCAGCTACTTATGGAGTCTGTGCCATTTTGTTGAAAATTATCAACTTAGTCCTAAACTCCCTGTCCTCTCCCCACAGCTTTTTAATGCTCCTTTTTCAAATTTCCATCAACTTGGACTTTATAATTCCTGGAGGTACTCTATTTTCTAACATCTCTCTGCATAAAAGAACCTCTGGTCACTTGAGTGAGGTATCAGAAGTGACTAGCAACTGCAGAACCAAACTCCAAGTAAGGAATAAATATCTACAGGTGACTAGGGCAGGAATTTGGCAATAGGAATTATGTTTAAATGAGACAATTGTGCATCTGGATTTCAGCAACATTCCTCTTTTCCTCTCAAAGGCAGAGTTTCCAGTGTGAACAGCAATGTAAGTATCATTGCTCCAGATAGAATTATTCGAGAATGCTAATTGCTTTTTAATACTCAAAACTGCTCAGAAAACAGAGACCTACATGCACCATTTGTACCACTTACAGCAGTATTGAAACACGCAGTGAAGTGACTATACTGTTCAGAATACAATTAAACTGGCAAACTTCATATTGAATCAAGTGGAAGAACCACCTTGTACAATTTTTTCAAATAGCAATCCAAATCCCTATTGAATCTCTCAATCGAACCTGCCTCCACCACCACCCCCTCAAGAGGTTTAACTGACTCTAACCTCCCTCTGGATGAAAAAAAATTTCCTCAGGGCAATTTTACTTCTTTTACCATTTATTTTGAATCTGTATCCTCTAGTTCTTGATGCTCGAGTGGGAACAATATCTCATTATTTAATCATACAATCCCTACAGTACAGAAGGAAGCCATTCCATCCACTGAATCTGCACTAGCTCTCCGAAACACCATATTCTGCCAACTTACCCCTGCAACCCTGTATATTCACCATGGCTAATTTACCTAACCTACACATTTTTGGACACAAAGGGGCAATTTTGCATGGCCATTTTTGGAGTGCAAGAAAACAGAACATGTAGAGTAACCCAGGCAGACACAGGGAGAATACACAAACTCCACACAGTCACCCAAGGCTGGAATTGAATCTGCATCCCTAGCACTGCGAGGGAGCAGTGCAAATCTTTACCCTGCTCATACCTCTCAGGATCTTGAATACCTCTATCAAGATTCCTCTTAGATTTCTTTTCTCAAAGTAAAACACAGTCCCAACTTCTCCAATCTATCCTCATAGCTAAGTTCTTTCATCTCTGCGATTATTTTTGTGAATCTCCACTGTACTCTCCCCAATATCTTCACATCTTTCAAGTGTGGCACCCAGAACTGGGTGCAGTGCTCTAGGAGGCCTAACTAGTGTCTTATAAAAATTCAACATGACCTCTTACTCTTGTACTCCATGCCCCTATTATTAAAGTCTAAGATGTTATGTGATTTAACTGCTCTCTCAACATGCCCCGCCACCTTCAACGACTTACATATATATACACTGAGGTTCCTATACCTTCTTCAGAGTTTCTTCCTTTATATTATCACTTCACATTTTTCCTGACAAAAGGAATCATCTCAGTCTTCTCTGCGTTGAACTTCATCTGCCATTTGTCTGCGCAACCCACCAACATGGCTGTCCTTCTGAAGTTCAAAACTATCTCTTCACAATTGACAATGTTTGTATCATCTGCAAATTTTGAAATTATGCTCTGAACAACACAACCTGGATCATTAATATATATCAGGAAGACCAAGGGTCCCGACCCTGACCCCTGGCGAACTTCATGACAAATCTTCCTCCAATCTGTATAACAGATTTATCGCTACTTGTTCCTATCACTCAGCCAATTTCTTATCCAAGTGTCTACTTTCCCCTTTATTCCATTAAGGTAGAATTTTGCTGGCACATCTGTTGTGTAGCATTGTACCAAACACCTTTTGAAAATCCACAGACATCACATCAACAGCATTGGCCTCAACCTTCTCTGCTACTTCCTCAAAAAACTTGCAAGTCAGTTAAAGATGATTTCCCCTAATTACCCTGCAATTACTTGCTAAATGACTGTTGAATTTATCCCAAATTATAGTTTCCAGAAGTTTCCTTATCACTGAAGTCAAAATGACTGGATACATCTCATTTGGTCCTGGTGCCCTTTCTATTTTAAGTACATGTAACCTAACACCACCTTCTCAATTGTAAATTATCTGAACATACCAGTTACCTCCTCTCTCTTTTGCCTTTTATAAAGCCAATCTTTTTCCTTTATAAAGTCAAATGCAAAGTAAACCTTTAAACTTCTGCTTTTCCTCCAACACCACATGCAAGTTCCCTTTTTATAATTAACCAGCTCTACTCTTCCTTTTACCATTCTTCTATTCTTTACATGCTTAAAGACCTCAGAATTCCCTTTTATTTTAATTGTCAGTCTCTTTTCATGCTTTCTCCTCTCTTTTTTTTCACTTCTTCTCTGGTCCTTCTATATTCAGCCTGATTCTCCATTGGATATTCTCTCTGATATCTGCATTACTTCCTTTTCATCTTCCCATCATCTCTCTCATCATCCGGGGTGCTCTAGATTTATTTGTTCTACCTTTCCCCCTCAAGGGAACATAACTCAATATTTCCTGTAATACTATTTATTTGAAGGTGGCCCATTGTTCAGCCACCATTTGATTCCAATTCCCTCGACTCAGCTGCATTCTCATGCCATGGAATCTGGCTTTCCCACAATTAATTATCCCTCTCTGGATTGTTGCTTGTCCTTTTTCATAGCCAACCTAAACCTTATGATACAATGTCATTGTCCCCAAATACTCTCCCACCGATACTTGATTCATTCATTCCCCAGATCTAACAGCTGTTGCCCTCTTGTTAGACTGGAAATCTACTGCTACCGAAAATGATCTCGAACACATTCCAAGAACTCTCGCTCCTCTTGTCCCTCTGCACTATTCCCATCCCAGTCTATATTTGGATAACTGAAGTCTCCATTATAATTATTCAATAAATCTTTAATTTCTTTGCAAATTTGTTTCTGTGCATCCCTTCCATTAGTTGGTGGCCTGTGTATTACATCAGTCAATGTTATTACATCTTTTTCAGTCCTTGCCTCCAGCCAGATTCCATCCTTGACCCCTTTAGAACATCTTTTCTCTCCAGTACCGTAATGCCATCCTTAATCATTAGTTCTCCTCCACCTCCTTTTCGGACTGTCTAATGATTGCCTACTCTAATTCCATCAAACTCTCCAAGTATTCTATTTACCTTGATACTATTCTCTAATTTAGCCTCATCAGTTAATACTTCTCTACTGCTGACTGCCGGTTTCTCTACTCTCCAAATTTCCCCTCAGGTTCCCACCCCTCTACCAATCTAGTTTAAACAATCTCTAACAGCAGGAGCAAACCTCCCCAAAAGGACATTAGTCTCAGTCCTGTTAAGGTTCATATAAGTTCATAGAGTTTGTAGAATCCCTACAATGCAGGAGGCCGCCCTTTGGCCTACCAGGTCTGCGCCGTCTCTGACAAAGTGTCTTACGCAGGCCCATCCCTGTCCTATCTCCGTAACCCCATGCATTTCCCCACTAATCTCCCTAATCCACACATCTGGAACACTAAAGGGCAATTTAACACGGCCAATCCACTTAATCTGCACATCTTTGGACTGTGGGAGGAAACCTATTCAGACATGGGGAGAACGTGTAAACTCCAGATGGTTACCCAAAGCTGGAATCAAAATCAACTCCCTGGCATTATGCAGCAGCAGTGCTAGTCACTGTGCCACCATTTATCAAAGCTGTAACCCATGCTTCTTGTACAGGTCCAACCTGCCCCAGAATCACAATCGTAAACCCTCCTCCATTTCTCCAGCAATGTATTGAACTGCACAGTGGCACAGCAGTTAGCTCTGCTGCCTCAGTTTCAGAAACCTAGGTTCAATTCCCAGCTTGGGTCACTGTCTGTGTGGAGTTTGCATGTTCTCCTTGTGTCAGCATGGATTTCCTCCTGGTGCTCCAGCCTCCTCCCACAGCCCAAAGATGTGCGAGTTAGGTGCGTTGGCCATGCTAAATTGCCCCTCAGTGTCCCGGGATGCATATGTTAGCTGGGTAAATATGTGGGGTTACAGGGATAGGGTCTAGGTGGGATTGTTGTTGGCACAGACCCAATAGGTCTCAAACCCTTCTTCTGCACTGTAGCGATTCTACGAATTTTACTATTCTTACATTTACCAGCATTCAGCACTAGGTGCAATCTGGAAATCACTGCTCTTGAGGTACTGCTTTTTAACTCTCTTCCTAACTCCTCAAAATCTGCTCTCAAAACTATATCACCTTTCCCACCCATGTCACTGGTCCCAGGGTGGACCATGACCTCTGGCTATTCACCCTCCCCAAAAGAATGTTCTGCAGCCACTCTGACATCCTTGAATGTGGGACATAACATACCATCCTGGAGTTATGCCTAAGCTCGTCTGCTACCCTAACTATGGAATCCCTTAGCACAAAACACTTCCACTCTTTCTCCTCCCATGGTGCCACAAAATATCCTTTTCATCTTTATTTTCCTTCCCTCCATCCTGCTATCATGTCAAAGAAATAAGGTAATTTCTTTCATGAGCATGGAAAGCTGCCTTAGGAGATTTCAAGATATTTATAAAGCAGATAACCAGAGGGCCAGCTCAGCAATCTGCTGTCACCAGCTCTACTGCCAATTAGAAGAGCAGGTAGGGAGAATCAAAAGCGAAAAATGCTGGAGAGACAGGTCATCTAGCACCTGCGGACAGGGAAACGGAAGGATCAATGTTTCAAACTTCAGATTAACAAGCAGTTTAATATCAAGATTAAGGGAGAGGGAAAGGAAAAAAGTGAAGTGACTTGGGCAGCTGACTACGGAAACAATTGGAAACAGCCCAACCTCACCAAAATCAAATTTGTAATTATCTTATGAATGTTCCAAGGAACATCTTGAGTGCAGTAGCCAGTTCTGGTCACTGTGATATAGGGGAAACAAGCATTGGAAAGAGTCCAAACAAGGGTCACAAGGTTGGTCCCAGTGCCTAAGAGATTTGAGAAAGTTGCCAGTATCATTTAAGATTAACTGCTACAGGCTATTGGGTGGCCAAGGAACAAGGGAGATGTTCAACTGCTTTAGGGAATGAAGGAAAAAGTCATGGGATTTGAATATTCTTATAACGAACCACAATGTTCAGGCGCAGCAAGCAATTAGAGAGGAAAAGTCATACGTTATACTCCAATCTTTATAATAAAGTTTGAGAATAAGAATGTCTTGCTTCAATTAGGCAAGACGCTGGGGAGGCCACACCTGAAGTACTGTGTACAATTTGGTCTCCTTTTCCAAGGAAATATATACCAGAGGCAGTGTAACAGATTGATTCCTGTCAAGTGTGTTGATATGGTCAGTAACAATTGCACTTAGTTGTTTTGTCAGCAGTTTTTCTCTCCTCCTCTTCTGACAGTGTTGGCCTTTACAAGTGTTCCACAAACACTGGCAGAAATGAAACACCTCACTGGAAATATTCAAAGACAGGAGCTACATCAACTTGCGCTGGCAGACTATTTGATCATAGTGGAAACAAAGGGCATATTACTACACCCATTCTCACATTCAGACGTGCCCTTTCAAAAAGAAATCACCACAATGATTTGTTTCTACTTAGTTCAGTGATTTGTTCCTATCTAGGTCCAAGGGAGTTTAGGTCAATTGCAATGATACAATTTCTGCCTTGGCTAATAACATGCACCTTTTGATTAGTTTTGCTTGCATTCAAGTAGAGTTTATGGAGTAAACTTCAGGAATTGAAGTTAAAAATTAAAAATACTTATGAGTGGTAATAACACTCAAGTGTTTCTCTCCTTCTTTCATCGCCCTCCCCCCCAACATAAAAAACAGAAATTCCCATGGTATCATAGAAATTCAACAACAGAAACACAAGTTTGTCAACAGCTGCAGAGAGAACAAGTTAGTTAAAGTTTGGATTCTACTATCCTGGCTTAGCTATTAGTTATTACAGTTCAGCAGGCGAAGTTTAAGCAGATTACTGAGTATTCTGATACTAGTGAGCAGAAACTCAGTCTCGTGTGAGAAAGTACTGTACATTTTTGTCTTGCACATTTCAAATGCATTAGAGACAAGTTGAATCCAGCTGCGACAAGATGATTGCTAGTTCTCGCCCAGGGACCAGAATCGTTCCAAATTATTTTTAACCTCTGGGCCTCTCCTGTCTCTAGAGGAGAGGTGCTTTTTCCTCCAGGTTGTTGCAACTTGTTGAACAATTGAATGTGGCTGATAATTTGAACAGACTGCACACACAGAGTAGTTACGATGAGGGTCTACAGTATGGCTGTTTTACAGACAGCGTGCCTCTTTTAGCTGAGTATTACAGTAACAGGAAAGCAAAACGTAGGAAATAGCATTACATTCATGTAACTTACTCCTTTGAAATTAAGGGATAGACTCAACTGCAGATTTTCACTCTTCCATCAGCAACAGAAGCTGAGTTGCAAAATTATAAAGAATTTTTTATACCAGGGAATGATAACAACCGATTATACACCCCCACATAGCAGTCTTGCTTTACAAACCAATGATCATTTTGCTGTAGTGTAAACATACCTAATAAGTCAGAATGCTGAGCAGTGTTAAAAAAATAAAAACAGAACTGGACCATTGGAATATTTCTGCAATTGTATACAAGAAACAGGTGCAGATATTAAACCATCACAGATTCCACATCCTGTAGCTGTGGTCAATCAACTGAAACCAAGCTCAGCTCATTGACATCATGCTTTCCATTCAGTAATGTATCAATGCCCAATTAAGAAATTTAAGGCCAGAAAGAACCTTTATTATTTGAATGTTAACACATTTTATAGAACAGCAAATGGGTGGAATAAATGTCCAAGTTGTGTTGTTATTGAAGTCCTGCATTTTCAGGCTTTATTTTTTGTAAAATAATATTTCTGCAGTTTTTCAGGGTTTAGTTTAGATCTTTCAAAAACAGGTTAAAATTAGGGGCAGGGAAGAGAAAATAAGTCAGCAGGAGGGCCTTCTTTGGCAAAGGGTCCATTAACATTCCTGTTGCCTCTTTAATGCAGGAATATGCAATCTTTCAAAGAACTAACTTTATGTTTACCATAGATGTGCAGGTTAAGTGGGTTGACCATGCTAAACTGCACCTTAGTGTTCCAACAAGTGTAGGTTGGGGGGATTAGTTTGGTAACAATGTGGGGTTAAGGGGATAGGATCTGGGTGGGATGCTCTGTCAGAGGGTCAGTGCAGACTTGATGGACTGAATGGCCTCCTTCTGCACTGTAGAGGTTTCACGATATACAATAAAGGAAACAGGTGTTGAGCTTAGGACAGAGCAAGATACATAGCCTCAGTGGGAAAGCAAATTTTGGAGAAAACAAAAGTGCTGCTGCAGTCTTTTGTTATGTTCTTGTAAAGTACTGTAGCATATTGGGTCGCTTCCTTAGGGTAAAAAAAACATGGCTCGGACTCAGTTGGGTAGATTAATTATGCAACAAGAGAATTGCTGACTACAACATCAATTATTAAGCACAAGTCTCAGCTGCTTCAGTTAATCTATGCACCCAGATTTTACCAGTTTAAAAAAAAATTATTTCCGAGCAATTGTCCAACAGGCTCATTTTCTCAGATGATTGCACATCCACACTTTTGAGTAATATATATTTGAGCTTAATGAGAAAGTGGGCTTATGGAGTAGGGGGGCACTGAAATATCTGAACAGCAGTGTTTGATAATTTAATACACTGCACAGGCATTGGTTTCATGCCAGTTCCTACACAACAAATTGCAAAAGACTTCCATCTGCAGCTGTAATGGAACTAACATGAATAATGCAGAGCAACATTTAAACTGTCCACTGACAGAATTAACCACATTGCAAAATACAACATGGCCTTTAAGGATAGTGCACTACACGCTCGAAGAAGCAGAGATAACAAAATAAGGCATTTTTGCTGATTCCTTACTTCATTGAAAATGTCCATCAATTTCTATTCAATTAAAACAGCACATCAGCTAATCATTAAAACATCTGCTCCTGACTGCAGCAAATAAGATTTTCACAAGAGTTTTTCTCCCATGTACTTTAACTGCTTTTATATCAATGTGCTGCTGTTGGCTTTAATATAAAGGAGGCCAACAGACCTATAGTAGCACATAGTAAATGCTAACAGACAGGTCCTAAGAATATCAGCTGATGGTATAGATACTGCCCCTCTGACACAGACTCAAACATTGGCTTGCAGTGTGTCGGACTAGTCCATGAGTGCCCAACCTTACACGTTACATAGGTGTTGCCTTATTTTTTCTGACCTTTTGCTTATTGTATGGTATATGAATTAATTTTTATATAAAGATTTGATAAATTTTGCATTGACAATATCTATTTATGCCAAAAGTTATTTGACCATTGATAATTGGTGTTAACAAACATGAAAATGCACTGACATCTAAAGTTCACCTGTGCAGTAAAAATATCTCAAAGCGCTCCACAAGAGACTGGGAGATTTGGGAAAGTAGGGCTTAGGGAGCTAGATTTTGGGCAGGTGGTCCAAATGTCAACAAGGAACGATTTCAGAGGTTATCTGCTGAATAAAATTCTTGCTTTCATTACTCAAAAGCATGGAAGTGCAACCATCTGAGAAAATGTCGGACAATTGCTTGGGAATGGTATTTCTTAAAACTGGTAGCAGAGTTAACTGTTGAGTAAAGTTCTTGCTACCAAAGGACTTAGCATCAAACTCTCGAGAGCATGTCATTACTCCACCAGTGAGACATTTTCCATTTCCAACAGTAGCCGCCCTGTAATGAATGTTTGAAATTGACACCAGTTTTGCATGTTGGACGCAAACTCATTTCATACAGGTGGTTTACATCCCAGATTGGATTTATGTTTGAGATAAATAGTTGGTCTCATACCTGCATTGTCCATTTTCTTCCCTGCTTACACATTCTGGTAAAGTAGGACTAGGATTGGTGCGTGTATCCTCACTTTGAAGTCAATTGTGATGCTTTTCAACATTAAAAGTTCTGTGTGATTGCAGGATTTTACTGAGCTACCTGACTGCTACCTCTTATTGAACATTATTTCAGGTCTTGCTTATTAAAAAATATTAGCAGGCATTCTGCAGCAGGTAATCTTTCAAATCAAGATTTCACTACCATGGCAACTGTTTTGCAGCTCCATTCCTTAGAAAGGAGATAGTTTGATTGTTTTATGAATACATTTGTATTTGACAAACAATGCTATTAATCCATCTGGGGGAGGTGGGACAGATGCACACTAGACGGAGTATATTGGGCAAGACTGGGGCAAGTATTTGCTAGTGTAGTTGGAGAGGGTTTAAACTAGATTGGCAGGAGGATGGTACCTAAGCAGAATGGCAAAGGAAAGAGAAACAAAAACAATAATAAAAGACAAAATCCAAAAACAGTAGACAGGGTAATCAAGGGCGAGAAGCAAATAGGGCCATAGTACAGAGTAAAGTTAGGATGATTAGAAATGGCAAGACAGCAAGCCTCGAGGCTTTGTATCTTAATGCAGAAAGCATTTGGAATAAGGCAAATGAACTGATAGCGCAAATCGAGGGAAATGGATATGATCTTATGGTCATTATGGAAACATGGTTGAAAGGAGATCAAAACTGGGAACTTAATATTTAGGGATATTTGACCTTTCAGGAAGAAAAGAAAAGGTGGTGGGGCAACACTTTAATGAGATGAAATGAGGTCAATTGAGAAACAATCTAGGCTTGGATGATGTAGAGTCCATTCGGTTGGGGGTAAAAAATAGCAAGGGAAAGAAGGCATTGGATGTAGTGGTGTGTACACACCCGAACAGTAGCCACACTCTTGGAAAGGGTATAAACCAGCAAATAATAGGAGCATGTTAAAAAGAATAGAGCAATAGTCATGGGTGACTTTGACCTTCATGTTGATTGGATTAATGAAGTTGAAAGGGTAGCTATAACAACTAATTCTTAAAGTGCAATTGGGATAATTCCCTAGAGCAATATGTCATCGAGCCAACTATGGAACAGGCCATCCTGGATGTGGTAATGAATAATGAAGGTAATAACAAAACATTCCTGCATGATGTGCCTTGTGATGGAATGCACGGAGATTTGCAGCAGTATTGGTGCTGGAGTGAACAAATGAGACAACAGGACAGATACTGCTTGAAATTACAGTCTACTACATTTTAGTGCATGACATCCTAGCATCTTTGTTAGTTACTTACATTATTTTATAGGAGTATAGGATTTAGGAGTAGAAAACATGCCACCCCGCCCTTCAAGCCTACTCCACTATTTGATAAGATCATGGCTGATTGGATTGTGATCTCAAATCTAGTTTCCTGGTTCCCATAATTCTCAACTCCCTTGTCTATCAAAAATTCTGGATCTTATACATTTCAATAAGATCACCACTCATAATTCTGAGCACCAACTGCAAATTAAATGCGTAAAGGCCAAACCTGTCCAACCTTTCACAAAGCATGTGTATTTTTATCGTTGAGGAATCATGTTAACTACATGTTGATAAATTTCCAATGGCTCCAAAGTTATAATTGACTAGTCCAAAGTCCCAGATGCATATGAATGAATTGCAGACTAACAAATTCTGATCTGGACAAGGTTTAATGCACTTGAATGCCATAATTTTTTTTTCCAACAGTTTATAATTCATTTCAAACAGCCATTCTGAAACAACAGAAAATACTGGAAATACTGAGGTCAGGCAGCACCCGCAGAGAGAAAACAAAAGTTAAAATTTTAGGTTTGTGACTTTGCACCAGAACCGATCAATGTTAACTATATTGGATGGCGTGGTGGCATTGTGCTTAGCACTGTTGCCTCACAGTGCCAGGGAACCAGGTTCAATTCCTGCCCATGTGAAGTTTGCATGTTTTCTGTGTCTGCGTGGATTCCCCCCAAATGCTCTGATTTTCTCCCACACTCCAAAGGTGTGCAAGTTAGAATTGGATAAAATTGCCTCATAGCATCAGGGAGATTAGCGAGTAAAAACGCGAGATTAGAGATAGGGCCTGAGTTGGATCGTCGTCGGTGCAGGACTGATGGACCGAATGACCACTTCCTGCACCTTGGGGAATCTTATTCAATTATATTGTTAAGATACACAGGTAAAAGAACATTGTTTGTGTATTTTAATCCATATAAACAGGGGACAGCTGGGACACTGAACAAAGTCAATAAATTATTTTAGTAAAGGAAAAGCTGTGTGTCTGGGTTTTGTCATTACCAACTGACTTGGATTCTATTAACAACTATTTGAAATGTAGTTTGTTACGGAAGAAATGCACCACATTATTTACTGGAATATTCTTGGACAAAAATTACCATGGATTATAATGCAAATTAAAATACAAACATGGCCAAACTAAAACTTTGGATTCAGTGGAAACTGAACAAGCTGCAAACAAGGAAAGTATAATAATTGTCCTGTCTTGGTTGTGTTGGTCATTATCAAGTTTAATGCAATTCAATTAACTATATTATAAATAGTACAGTAGCTTAACCTGTGGCTCAAGTGATGGTTATAAACTGGTCAAAGCCTTGCTCTTGCTGTTTATATTGTCATATAAATCTTTTATCAGCTGACTGGGTGGTACAGTAGCACAGTGGTTAGCACTGCTGCTTCACAGCTTCAGGGACCTGGGTTCAATTCCTGGCTTGGGTCACTGAGCAAACTCCACACAAACATTCTCGTGTCTGCGTGGGTTTCCTCCCACAGTTCACAAATGTGCGGGTTAGGTTGATTGGCCATGCTAAAAATTGCCCCTTAAGAGTCCTCAAATGCATAGGTTAGAGGGATTAGCGGGTAAATATGTAGGGATAGGGGGGTAGGGTCTGGGTGGGATTGTGGTTGGTGCAGACTTGATGGGCTAACTGGCCTCTTTCTGCACTGTAGGGTTTCTATGACTTATGAAATAATGGATGTCTAGAAAATTTTACAAATTTTACAACTGAACTGATAACAGATGGGCAAGCTTTATCAACTGTTTTTAGTTAAGAGATACCAGGTGAGGAGAGAGAGGTGAACCTGGAGATGGCAAGACTAGGTCTGGTTAATAAATTGATGACACAATGTAAACATCAGTATTTAGCATTACACGCAGCACTGTTCAATGAGTCACCTAGAGATAAATAGCAATGTTTGCTTCAAATTGACTAGATGACTAAGATACTAAGGTTTTGACCCCGGCGTCAGAGGGTAACCTCAGACCATTTGTTTGCAAAAGACTCATGAAATAAAATTATAAGTTTGCGAACAAGTGAACAGGATTAAAACAATGACAACTAAATTAGCAACACAAACCAGGCAGAAGCAAATCAGGCTGAATGACCTCGACGGGTCATAAACCTTTCCTCCACAGAATCATGTTGGACCGAAGGGCCTGTTTCCATGCTGTAAACCTCTATATCTCTATGTGTGGAGCATAGCAAGATAAATGTGTTAGGTTAAATGGAATAAATCTAGATCTGTTCAGTTTACATCCTGAAGTGGGTCTGGCAAGTCTTTCCCGGTTAGATAAAAAGAGTAACATGGCAATTATAACTGCTTTGAAGTATTCATACATATCCCTGCCTTCAAAGCACCCTCACATGCCCATTATTTTCACCAACACACAGTGGGGGTTACTAGATAATGATCTTACAAAAACCCTGACCGATTTCCCATCTCCCACATACATCAAAGGTAAATATAGAATTCCCATAAGGTGCATAAGCTAATTCAGATGTGGCAAAGCTTGGGACTTTTAGATCTGTAGGGCTAGGAATCGCAAGACTCACAAGAGGTTTTTTAATCCTCATACGACTTATTTTTGCAGGGGTATCTGTACGGTCATATTATGAGGGGTGGGGAAGGTGGTTACAGGGAAATGGCTGGGTCTTGTAGCACAATGAATGCACATTGCTGAAGTGTCAGAGTTAATTCTCCTTACTGATGCTAATGCAGCTCTTAGGCAGGCTTTGTAACTCCTTCCTAAGCAGTTTCCTCCTGATTGCAGCTGCACTTTATTTAAACAGAAATATTTGAAACAAAACATTCAGCGTTTTAAAAAGGAAATGTTTCTCTTAATCAACTGAAGATAAGGAGCTGCACTAATCAGCAAACACTCAGTTTAAAATGAGCCCAATGGTTGTTAATATTTACAGGAATGTAGCGTCTTTCACTACATTGTGTTCCCTTCATATTCCACAAGATGAGTTTTACTCAGATTCTGCATTCTTAACTATTCCAAAAAATGGCGCTACATTCCACTATTTAATAATGTCTTTATTGAAGTCCTGCTGAAGATACTGCCAACTACTGAGCAGAACTGGGGTATATGGCAATGTAAGATGTAGCCTCATTTGACACTAGCTAGTAATTTTTCAAAAATCTAAATTACTCCAGTTTTAATGTTATATATAAAGTAGATGTTCAGCGATAGTACCTACATTTATTAGTTCAGATTTTTTTGATATCCTAGTTGTTAATGATCACATTATACATGTGCAATTAGCCAAAACGTAGCTACTTCAAAGAAGCTTCTTAGCCAGGACATTATATTGAAGTTACGAATCAATGCATTATCTGCGATTCTAATTCACTCTTTCAGGGCCAATTTCTCTGTTGGTGCCAAGAACTCCACTGATAAGATCACGATGGCATAATTTAGATCAGGATCAAGTTTCAGGTGTTCCTCCAAGAGAGGACAATCAATCTAATAACACAGACCCTCACATGACCACTTCAGACAGGATTTATTGTTGGCAAGGCAAAAACGTATGCACTAACTACACAGGTACATCTTCTCTGAAATAGCAACATTTTGGCTAATTGCGTATAATATCATTAACAACTAGGATATCAAAAATCTGAACTGCAGACAAAATTTAGGTACTATCGCTGAACATCTACTTAATATACATAACAATAAAACTGAAGTAATTTAGATCTTGGAAAAATTACTAGCTAGCATCAAATGAGGCTACATCTTAAATTGCCATATACTCCATTTCTGCACATCAGTTAGCAGTATCTTCAGTAGGACTTCAATAAAGACATTATTGCATAACAGCAGATAGGCAAATCCAGTCCATCTAAATCTAAGCTGCATTGAGAAGATTATCAAAAATGTAACACATGCTGTATAGCTGGCACCGACAGTGGTGAGTGCAATTTAAAGTGATGATATGTGAAGTGTTTTGCAGAGCATTAGATCTCATTGGCTTCAGTGTTTGAGCTCCAGTGTAGGAAACTGAATTTTGAAGAAGGAACAAAGAAACCTGGGGTTTGCACATTTGAATTGTTAGAGATACATCAAATAGAAAACTGCATAGGAACTGTCAAAGCAACTGACTGTGTAATAATAAACTTTCAAAGACAACAAAGAGGCATAGGTTCAAACCAATGAGGGAAAATTTAGAACTGATATCAAATTCTTCATATTGAATTGGCAATACAGAATGGACTTCCAGGTTCTCATATTCTGTGATGCACAGAAAACAAAAAGCTATTTACAATCTACATCAATGACCTGGATGAGAAGACTGAGTGAAATGTATCCAAGTTTGCTTTGTTACAATATTAGGAAACCTTAAGCTATGAAGAGATGCAAAGGGATATAGATAAGTAAGTGCACAGGAATGTGGGTACTGTGAAATTGTCCATTTTAGTAGCAAGGATACAAACATTTCTTAAAAGATGAGACTCGTAAATATTGATGTTCACAGGCATTGGAAGTCCTTGTATATGAATCACAAGGTCAGCATAGAGGAAGAGAAAGCAATTAGAAAACCAGCAGTGTTTTATCCTTCATCATAAAGGGGTCAGAATATAAGAGAATGGAAGTCTTGTTGCAATAATAAAAGACTTTGGTGGGGTCACAACCATAGTAGTGTGTGTAGTTTTGGTCTCTTTTCATTAAGAAGTTACTTCCTTTAGAGGGTTGTAACAAAGGTCCACTTGCACAATAGGATTGCTCTGAAAATTCAGTAGAATGGGCCTAGATTCTGCGGAGTTTAGAAGAATGAGAAGTGAACTGAATTATATGAATAAATTTCCAAAGGTGGCGTAATATGATGATGTTGTGTGGCTGTTTCCCTTGACTAGAAAGTCCACAACGAGGAGGTTATAGTCTCAGGGTGAGGGGAACAATAATTTAAAGATGAGGAATCATGTCTCATAAGATTGAGAGTTCTTGAAATTCTGTATCTCTGAGTACTGTCTATGGCTGCTCAAATCAAGAATGAAATTGACATACACCAAGTGAATTAAGGATAATATGATTACGGCAGGAAAATGGAGATAAATTCAAAGATCAGGCACCAGCAGTATTGCCTACTCCTTCTCCTGTTTCCTTGATAAGTTAAGGAGGATAGAGGGAAGTAGTACTACTGCTGAACCAAACTGTTCATCTCGGCATCCACACACACAACTCATTACAGTTTGCAGGATCAAAACCAGGGTTATGGAGGTTCATTGAGTATGTTCAATTCAAAGATTAATAGATTTCTTGACATCAAGAGTTATGGGCTATTGCAGGAAAATGATGCGAGGTAAAAGATCAGCCAAGATCTAGTTGATGCAGCAGACTCAAGTGGTCAAATGGCCTACTTCTGCACCTATGGTTTTTCCCTTTCCCATGGCATTGAACAGGACATTGCTGCACCACCCCTCCAATATTGAGATCAGTTAATGACCTGGAACATTTTAGATGCGTGTTGCTTGGCAGCAGCATATTAAGCTACTGAGCCTTCAGGATACCTAAGACATGTTTCTGTTGAATCTGAGAAGACAACATTGGTGCTACAAAACAAAAAGGAGCAACACCTACATCGATTAATATTCATGTGTAATGCAGAACTTGTGCCTCATACTAATAGGCAGTTTCTTACAAAAACAGTACCTAGGTGCTACAACTCAATCCAACACAAGTTTGCAACCAGTCATATTAAGTAAGTCACTGCCCATAACAACATCTTGAATATCAATATAGTCCTCATAAACATGACTTCACATTCCAAAGACCACATTCCTTTTAGTAAATGAATGGACGAAGTTCAGTACCTGACATGTTTTACATATGTTTAGAAAAAACACCTTGATTCATGAAAATCCATATAATGAGGCTGTTCTGTAAGCAGAAATGTATATTTGCAATAAATTCCCCCCACCCCTCCATCTACTTACCATTCAGTTAAATATTAGCCTTCAAAGAACATCTCTTGAAAATGCCATGGCTTGGATATAGAACAGCTTAGTGCTCTATGCTGACATGGACATCTACAACTAATTGTTTTTACACTAGCTTTATTAAGTTCTCATTTGAAGGTGATTCTGAACGGCTTTACAATGGTAGGATGCTTTTGGGCATGAGCGGAGTGGAGAAAGATTACCAAAAGGATGACTGAAGAAAGCATTTTTTCAAATGTGGCTTTTGCAAGTAAATGAAAAGCTAGCAAGGGAAGCCAAGGAGCGGAGATATTTGAACAATGTCATCAGCTATCCTTGGAAAAGTTACAAGAATGCTGTAAAATAGGGAATAACAGAAGTAGATTGAAATATTTGAATGAAGGTGTTCAAACCTCCAGAGGGGTTCTGGTGTGTTTGGCAGCACGAGGACCAGGGTAAAAAAAATGGCAGCATGGTGGCAGAGTGGTTAGCACTGCTGCCTAACAGCTCCAGCAACCCAGATTCAATTCCCTGCGTGGGTCACTGTTTGTGTGGAGTTTGCACATTTTCCCCATGTCTGTGTGGGTTTCCTCTGGGTGCTCTGGTTTCCTCCCACAGTCCAAAGATGTGCGAGTTAGGTTGACTGACCGTGCTAAATTGACCCTGGTGCCAGGGGATTAGTAGGGTAAATAAGTTGGATTATGGGCATAGAGCCTGGGTGGGATTGTGACTGGTGCAGACTCGTTAGGCCAAACAGCGTCCTTCTGCACTGCAGGGATTCTATGATAACATCAAATAATAAATAATAACTTCAAATCAGCTTTTATATCTAGTGGAGACGTGGGGTCTGAGTTTAACTTTTCATCCAAAAGACTGCATCACCAGTGTTGCTGCACTCCTTCAGTATTGTACTTGAGCGACAGTGTGATTTGATTTTAGTCGTTGGATTGAACCTGTGGTTTGTGATGAGAGTGCTATCCACTGGACTGTTAAATGCATTCCATATTCTAACCAAAAAGTACCAATTTCTCCACATTGTTATTTTAACAAGAATCTGAATTCCCTTTTATAATCACCTGCCTTAATTAGGACCACAAATAAAAACAGATGGTTTGGTTTATGATCTCATTGCTCTCTGACACAAGTCTTCATAACTTTACTGCCATTTCTCCCCACTCCAAACCTGTGACGAAGTTTGAATGATTCAGATTTCATATGTGCTTCAGATTTGGAATTTCCTTTCTGTTTAGTAAACATGGTGCTTCAGGCAACTCACCTGTACAGGCTGCATGGCAATCAGGTTTACTCATTATTAAAGAAAAATAATGTCATTGTTCAATCACATCAGCAATCGTTAAATCTATGAGCAGTGCTTCCTCTGATTGGTGCAGTACCTGTACTAAATATAGAACAGCTCTTTACAAAGCTAGCTATTCCCCTCTCCAAACAGCAGTTTGACTCAGCTCTTCAGGAATCTCACAAAAATATTCACACTACATAATATGAAGCTCAGTGAAGTCATGGTAATTAAGATTAACTATTATTCTGATTTATTAAATAAAAACAAGTTAAACACGTAATTAAAGACAGAATAAACTAATATTTTAAGTGCAAAAGTCATAGCCTAATTAAAAAGTTGGATATTGCTGTGACAAGAAGAGACCATTAAACAACATCAGAAGTGTACAGACAGGTTAATAAATAAGACAGATGAATGGTAATGCAAAAAACATGAGGTAATATATCTGGGAGAGATAAAGTGGTAGCAAAAAGGCCAGGCGGTAAATCATTAAAATAAATGCTACTTTCTCACTCTTGTGGAGCTGGGAAAGCACTACACAGTATTTAATCAGCATTATGATAGAAAATTGTTGAAAATAGAGATTTTGAAGGATAGTTGTAAAAATCCAGCTGGTTTACTCCAGTGCGGAAATCTGCCATCCTTACCTGGTCTGGTTTATGTGCAATTCCAGGCCCTCAGCAACGTGGCTCGTTCTCAACTGTTGTCTGAAGTAGCTAATGCAAGCCACTCAGCTGTAGCAAAACTGCCATGATAAATTATTATAATGAAACTGGACCAGCTACTTGGCAATGAGTATGACAAAGGTTACATTTCGCCAAATGGCCCTCCAAAGTCTAATACCTAGGGACTTGTATCAAAATTGGAACTGTCTGACAATCAGTTGGTTAAGAGCCTGACACTGTCATACTCATAGAATCATGCCTTTAAGCCAACAAACCTGCAAGACTTCTCCATCCCCATCCCAGAGTACAACCTGTACCAACAGCAGGAAGGGCATTAAATAGCAGGCCCGATGTAAAATGAAGCACTGTAAAAGCAGATGCCGGGAGCAGGGCTGGGCAGAGCCGGCCAGGCGGAGGCGGCAGGCCAGCATGCTGGGAGCAGGGTTGGTCAGGTGGATGTGGCGCGCCAGACGCAGGGTAGTCAGATGGAGGTGCGCCGGGTACAGGGCAGGTCAGACGGAGACACGCCAGGAGCGGGGCAACTCAGGCAGGGGCACTGGGAGTGGGGCATCACCCACTATTAATATCGTAGAGCTTAGCATTGACTAGAACCTTAACTGGGTGACTCACACAAATACAGTAGCTATAAGAGCTGAAATAAATATTCTGCACTGAATAACCCACCTCTTGATTTTCCACCATCCAGGAACACAAGTCAGAAGTATGATGGAATGCTCTCTCATTTGCCTGAATGAGAGCAGCTTCAACAATATACACGAAGTTCAACACCGCTAGGAACATGCAGTCCATTCAATCAGTACTTCACCACCACCTTAAAAACTCACAAAACAAAGGAGATTGTCATTGACTTCAGGAAGTGTCAAGGAAAACATGCCCATGTACATCAATGGGGCCGAAGTAGAAATGGCTTCAAGTTTTTAGGTGTCCAGATCACCATCAACATGTCGCAGTCCCCGTTTGCTGACACTATTCTTAAGAAAGCCCACCATTGCCTCTCCTTTCTCAGACTAAGGAAATTTGGCATGGCAGCTATGACTCGCACCAACTTTTACAGATGCACTATAGAAAGCATTCTTTCCGCTTGTATCACAGCTTGGTATGGCTCCTTCTCTGCAAGGAACTATAAAAGTTTGTGAAAGTAACCCAATCCATCATGCAAACCAGTCTCTCATCCATCGACACTGCCTACACTTCCCGCTGCATCGGCAAAGCAGCCAGTGTAATTAAGGACCCCACGCACCCTGGACATTCTCTCTTCCAACTTTTTTCTCTGGGAAAAAGATACAAAAATCAGACTTTTGAATGGACCTACCTCGCATTAAGTTCATCTAACACTACATTCTGCATTCTATCCTTTCCTTCTCTATGAAGGGTATGTTTTGTCTGTATAACACACAAGAAACAATACTTTTCACTGTATGTTCACACGTGACAATAATAAATCAAATCACTTGCTCCACCAAAGCACTGTGGCTACAGCACGCACCATCTATACAATGCACTTCAGCAACTTAGCACGGCTTTAACAGCATCATCTAAATCTGTGACCTCTACCACCCAAGACAAAGGCAACAAGTGCATCACTACCAACTGCAAGAGCCCTTTATTGACCCTATTACACACACAATCCTAGAAATATATTGCTGCTTCTTTGTCAAGGCTAAGTCAGAGTCATGCAACTCCTTTCCTAGCAGTAGTGCATGAACACCTTCACCGCACAGACTGCAGTGATGCAATGCAGTGGCTCATTACCATCTTCTTAAAATCAATTAGTGAAGTGCAATAATTATTGGCATTGCAGGACATGCCCACAAGCCCAGAGATAAAAAATGAATTGGTGCATCCAAACTACTTCTCAGTTTCAACTGCTAAGTCAGTTGTACATTTCTTATCCCATACCTTATAGTTATCTAAAAAGATCTGATGGCCATGGTACAAAATACTGACCAAAACCTCTTTCAGGTTGAATGAGTCAGAATGTTGCTATGTTGTGGACTGATGCTGTAATCTGACAGTAAAAAACTGGCATTTTTTAATAGGCCAAGACCAAATAGAACAACAAATTGAGGGTTTGGAATTTGATGTTACATTATTTGAGATGTTGTCTTAATTAAAAGTTAAAAGGTTTCTATATTGTTGATCACAACAATTAGATTTATTAAAGCCCATTATGATAGTCTATTGCAGTGCGTCAAGTGATATTCTTCAAAGGAATCTAGACAGCAGCAGGATAGTTGGTCAAGGTATCTAAAGGAAACCTAATTTTGGTCTCACCCAGAATGCGCACACACGCATGCAACAGAAGTCACTGATTAAAATGGGGACAATAAAGAACCAACACTTGTAAAGTGAAGATAGATAAGAATTCATATTGGAGAAATCATACTGTTGCTGAAGAATGCCAAACTGATGAAGGAAGGTTGAGGGATGGAGAGCTAAAAACTCGCAGAAAATCTGACAAGCAAAACAAATGCAGCTGAGCTGAAAATTACAAAAGAGTAATGTTATAAATGCTAAAAAATTTTAAAAGGTTCATGCAATACGAGACCTTGGTTACCCTTATCCGCCAAACACATGAAATGATTTAATATACAAAATTCAAAAGCTTTCTGCCCAAGTACAGTCGAGCTGCAATATCTCACTCAACTAAAAGCTTCCATCACACATCTCCCCAAGCAAGAAGTAACTTTTAACAGCCTAGGCCAACACTCATAGCCCCGAGCAGAAAGATTGTTAGAACAAGACTAAAGAATGTATTTTTGCGCTCAGTAACTGTCCCAGAGAGTTAAGCTAAATGAAAACACCGCATGTTTTGATGCAGAATCAAGCTAAGCATCACTTAGCTCCCTGCACCAAAACAGCACTTCAACCAATATTATTTAATATTGAATCACTCCAACCAGTATTCCATCTTGTTAATATAGATATATAGCCACACACTCCTGAATCCCGCTGCAGGGTCCTTCTATTCTCCCCTCCATTCATCACCATCCTTCACATTTGCCAGATAACTTCCAAAATTTACAAAAACCAGCATCAAACCACCCCATGACACCTAGGGCAGGATTCTCCAGCTGTTCATGCCAGTGGGATTCTCCCATCCCACTGCAGTGAACAGAAATTTGGCTGAGTGCCAAATTTTCCATCCTCTGGCAGCAGGGGATGAATGGTCGGGGCATTTGGGCCACAGATCTCCACTGCTTGGCTAACCATGCAAGCAGAGGTAATGCAACACATTTTCATTTATTTCCTCTCATTCCACTGCCCAGTTTACATGTGAGATATAGAAGTACTTCTGCCAGTTTAGCACACTGTGTCCACTATTCACAGTACAATTGCACCTAGACTGTTCTGTAAATTTCACCATTCTATATGTGGCCATGAGCTCCGCATTGCTTGTTTCCCATTCCAGCTTCTCCAATTTCAGTCTTACAAAGGTTAACAGAAGCTCAACACGAGTTTCAGCTATGGCATTTGATCTTTAGCTAAGTCACTGTGCAGTCTTCTGGCCTGAATGTGAATTTTTCAATTTAGACCTGAACCACAGGCTTTCTTTACAGTAAAAAGGGATAAAGGTATAAAATACAAGAAGTCCAGGGGAGACTGGCTGACACTTGTGGTGGAAACTATCAGGCTTGAAGGGTAGTTCCTGTCATATCAGTATCAGTCTGCTTTCACTCCACTGGCACATAGTGGACCCTATTCTATTTAATAGCATTTGAAGTTTTATTTGCAAAATTGATCTATAGGTTTTCATGTCTGAGCTTTTGTCTCTTCCTGCCTGCCAGTGCTGTAGCTATTTATACAATCTTTGTCTTTTGAATGACTTTAATGATTTGTTCCATTGCCTGAAGCTAGGTACAGGGCATTCTGCCAAAATGGCTCACTTCTGCACTTCTCTCCTGTACTCTGTTTTAATTTTATTAACATTTTCTACACCTTTCATATCCTCAGATCTAATTAAGCCTTAAACTGCAATCTGGTTGCTTTTTTTCAGATGCTGACTGACCTGCTGTGCTTCCCTTAAAAAGAATCTATGATATAACTGCACTACTGGGTTTCTCACAGTCACGGCTACGTATAACTTGTAAAACCATGAATGTGCAGCTACAACCATCATTACAGAGCTCAGTGACAACATTTCAAAAGGTTGGAACATACTTACCCGTCTGAGTTCTAACTCAGTGCACATCAGTGGAAATATTACAGTAATGGAAACTTTCAGAACTGCCATTGGAAATACCCTTCCCCAGCAGTGTTTCAGAACACCAATATAGTCCCAGTCATCTGATATTTTCCACAACCGTCTGCAATTGGAAAGGTTCTACTGCATTAAAAAAAAATCCAAAAGGTGCTTGATTTAACCTGAAGTGTGAACCATGGTCTGGCAGGCAGCAATTTGTGATTACTTGTAATGCTCCATGTATACTGGGCATATATAAAAATATGTTGATCTGTCATTCACAAGATAGCGTTGCACACTTTTAAATTGTAGAAACTGAGTGGTTACCACAGTTCTACTGTTTCCCTTACAAGAAGGCTATCACTCTTCTGTTCCTGCGGTCAGCTATGTTATTTCCAACAATGGAAAAGGCAGAGATTCAAACCACTGTCTCATGATATGCAACATAAACAAGTTCACACTATCATAAACTATCCCTGCTCACAGCACACCTGTGTTATTTAACACATTCTTCGTGGGAGAATATGCCCAACTGGTTGCTGGTACATACACATAGCTTTTACCCATACTGCTTCAACTGCATCAGGAAGGGGTATGTTCCAAACTGTCAGCAGACTGATTATACCAACCATGTCAAAAGGTGAAAATTTTAATAAAAAGACTGCATTCTTCTATGGCACTGTTATTTATACAAATGAATCCTAGTGGCTTCTATTACCTCATTCTATCATTATTTTATTTGAGACATACAGTATACAGAGTATTGTTTCTTGCACGCTATATAGACAAATCATTCCGTTCATAGAGGACAGTGTGCAGAATGTGGTGTTACAGTCATAGCTAGGATGCAAGAAAGATCAACTTAGTGCAAGGTAGTCCCATTCAAAAGTCTGATGGCAGTAGGGAAGAAGCAGTTCTTGAGCCGGTTAGTCCACGACCTCAGGCAGTTCTTGAGCCAGTTAGTCCGTGACCTCAGACTTTTATATCTTTTTCCTGATGGAAGAAGGTGGAACAGTGTATGCCTGGAGTCCTTAATTATGTTGGCTGCTTTGCTGAGGCAGCAGGAAGTATCGACAGAGTCAGTGGATGGGAGACTGGTTTGGGTGATGGATTGAGCTACATTCACAACCTCTTGTAGTTTTTTTTTTCCACAGTCTTGGGCAGAGCAGGAGCCTTATCAAGCTGTGATATAACAAAGAATGCATTCTATGGTGCATTTGTAGAAGTTGATGAGAGTCGTAACTGACATGCCTGAGAAAATTGAGGCATTGGTGGGCTTTCTTAACTATAGTGTCAGCACGGGCACAGGTTGTTAGTGATCTCGACACCTAAAAAATTGAAACTCTCGACCATTTCTACTTTGTCCCTATTGACGTAGACGGGCATGTCCTCCATTACCTGAAATCGATGACAATCTCCTTTGTTTTGTTGACATTAGGGAGAGATTGTCATCACACCAATTCACCAGATTCTCTATCTTATTCCTGTACTCTGTCATCATTGTTTGAGATCCAACCCATTACCGTGGCGTCATCAGTCTCTGCGTTTAGTCTTTTCAGAGGCTGTCTCTACTCTGGCCCCAAATTTCCATGCACTTTCAGGGAGCAATGTTTATTGATATAATTTGCAGATGCCATTCTTTACTTGTCATAAAAGCAGTGTTTTGCATTACAGAAAAAGTACAGATAATTAGAAAAGTGCCATCTCAAAACTTAGACCAGTTGAGCTCTGGGATAATCACCAATCTCTGATCCAATTTATTCGGCCTATGTTCTACTGGTTACTATAGCCCTCAATTTGGCTCCATCCTTTCTGTCTCTTGCCTATTATTCCAGATCAGAGTCTTTGTGCTTTTTGGTACAGGATTTCATAGATGGGAACCAGTGAAATAAAAGAACTTGTTACGTTTGAAGTACAAAGCATTTAACAATATTTCAGTGCAACAATATTTCCGTCTCCTATAAATCAAGATGGAGTATTAATTAGAAGCTGAATTGGAATGGAAGTGCATCAAACTAGTACCAGTTTTATAACAATCTGTCAAGTGTTTTGTTACAAGCATTACAGGCATTGTTTCTCTCTCCTCTCCATCAAAATGCTGGTAGTAACAAGTCATACTCTGGGAGAGGCAAATAGGATGAGAAACCTTCCACAGTGCAGTTCAATACACTCCAGTGTTCAAGCTGGAGGAGCACTCAACATTTGGAGTAGTTTTTCACAACAGATGGAGGATTACATGTCGGTTTACTTTATGTGATGAAAGACTCAAAAACTAGATAACAGTTAAATAATGATTGCAGACATCTGTCTTTTTCCCATGTGGATTTCCAATAGTGTCTCAGTGTGGAGTTTAATGTAGTAACAGATAACTAGGGCTGCATGCTCCCAAGTTAATTTCAGGCCAGCATAGTGCCCAGATGGCTTGTTTATCATACTCACTACTGGATAAAGCTTCTTTATCCCAAAGAGAGGAAATGTTGGAAATACTCAACAGGTCACACGGCACTTATGGATAAAGTTAACATTTCAAGTCAATGACCTTTTGCCAACAGTCAGAAATGCAATGGTTTTAAGCCAGCACAGGGGCAGGAAAAGAAGGATGAAGAAGAACAGAATGGAGGGTGTGCAATAGGGTGGAAGGCAAGAGTGACTGAAATGATTAATGAGATGATGGTGCAAATCAAAAGTAGGCAGTAATGGGAAGGGAAAAAAAACAAAAGATGGATCTAGAGGATGTGTCAATGGCAAGAGCAGAAGAATGGCCAGAACCTGCTGTCTGAAAAGAACAGCACAGTTTATGATTTGAAATTACTGAACTCAACGCCAAGTCAGGAAGGCAACCTGAAACACTGACTGTTTCTCTCACCACAGATGATACCTGCCTGAGTTATTCCAGCATCCAGTGTTTTTTCCCTCATCCTATTTACTCCAAGTGTTTTCCACAACAGAACCTGTTATTTTAATTGAGTTAAGTACATTGCTACATGCATCTTTCTCCTAATTAAATCAGACAGAATCTCACCTTCCCAGAAAGCCTCAGAAAACTTTGCTAATTGAAATGCCTGAAGCTGTGATAGAAAACTACATCTTCATAGAAAAGGGTAAGGGGATTGAGTTTAAAGCTTATTTATTAGTCACAAGTAAGGCTTACATTAACACTGCAATGTAGTTACTGTGAAATCCCCCTAGTTGCCACACTCCAGCACCTGTTCGATTCAACCCACCTAACCAGCACGTCTTTCAGATTGTGGGAGGAAACCAGAGCATCCGAAGGAAACCCACACAGACACAGGGAGAATGTGCAAACTCCACACAGAGCCAACCTGGGTATCAAACCCGAGGCCCTGGCGTTGTCAGCCACAGTGCTAAGCACTGTGCCACCCTGGGGAACTAAGGAAGGAATCAGCAGACTCCACAGCTCACAGAGGCAGGATTTCCTGCCTGTTGCACGCACCTGTTATGGTTCTGCTGCAAGCTGCATATGGATTTCTTCCCAGCCAGTTCTCAGGGCCAATCTCTTGGAGGATACAAAAAGGGTGATTTCATATGATGAAATGTTTACGCTTGTTCTGAGAGTCAAAAAATGTGACAAGAATTCTCAGGGATTCCTCAGCATCAATACGGTCAGTCGCCTACATTCTCAAAATATCAGCTAATCAGAAATGAAATCCTAATTGAAATAGGTTTTATCTCCCCTTTCTATACATTATTATACCTATCCCTCAACATCTGATAACTGACATTCACTGAGCATTGCTACATCACCCACTAAGTTCTGGCCAGTTCATACATGCTTTCCATTGAACAGCCTCTTGCATTGATGCAGTCTGGCTACTAACCAGAGCCATTGACCTTGATATTCTGGCCTCAAGCATCTGTACAAATCAAACACCAGGCCAGAAGCTTTACACTAAGCTTAGACAACAGCATGATTCAAGGAGTTCAGACAAAATCTAAACATTTCAAATAAAGAAAATAGTTTATTTTCAGGAACAAAGCAACAGTCTGTTCCAAAAGATACAACAGGCTTTTTGTAAAGGATATTGTATTCCTCTAGAGATTAACAGATTTTTATATTAAGCATATGCAGAACGCAGGTCAGTGGGATTGCAATCTGCAATAAGGCAAACTTTGTCTCAATAAAAATTATGATGTGGATATGCCGGCATTGAACTGGGGTAAAAACAGTAAAAATTCTGACAACACCAGGTTTAAGTCCAACCGATTTATTTGATAGTAAACTCACTAGCTTTCCCTCTTCAGGTGAATGGAGAGTTCTGGCCTCAGAGAGAGCATATAAAGCACAGTTTACAGATTTGAATGCGAATCTTTACACGTAACCTGCTGTTCAAGTCCTAAAGTGGCTGACAATGTGAGTGGAAGGAGCACTGATCACAGGTTAAAGAGATGTGTATTGTCTCCAGACAGTACAGTAAGTGAGATTTTGCAAACCCAGCCAAGTCACAGGGGTTACAGATAGTGCGACATGAACCCAAGATCCCTGTTGAGACCGTCCTCATGTGTGTGGAACTTGGCTATCAGTCTCTGCTCAGCGACTCTGCGCTGTCATGTGTCGTGAAGGCCGCCTTGGAGAACGCTTACCCGAAGGTCAGAGACTGAATGCCCTTGACCGCTGAAGTATTTGCCAACAGGAAGGGAGCAGTCTTGCCTGGTGATTGTCGAGCGATGTTCATTCATCCATTGTCGTAGCGTCTGCATGGTCTCCCCAATGTACCATGCTTCGGGACATCCTTTCTTGCAACGTATCAGGTAGACAATGTTGGCCGAGTTGCAAGAGTATTTACCGTGTACCTGGTGGACGGTATTCTCACGTGTGATGATGGTATCCATGTCGATGGTCCGGCATGTCTTGCAGAGGTTGCTGTGGCAAGTTTGTGTGGTATTGTGGTCACTGTTCTCCTGAAGGCTGGGTAGTTTGCTGCGAACAATGGTCTGTTTGAGGTTGCGTGGTTGTCTGAAGGCAAGAAGTGGGGGTGTGGGGATGGCCCTGGCGAGATGTTTGTCTTCATCAAATGATATGTCGAAGACTCCGGAGAAGATGTTGTAGCTTCTCCGCTCCGGGGAAGTACTGGGCGACGAAGGGTACTCTGTCCACCATGTCCCGTGTTTGTCTTCTGAGGAGATCAGTGCAGTTTTTTTTGCTGTGGCGCATTGGAACTGTCGAGTGCTATATCCTGTTCTTATGAGGGCATCTTTCAGTGTCTGTCACAATCCTCCTCACTGAGCAAATCCTGTGTATACGGAGGGCTTGTCCATGTTTAGGGTGGAAGCTGGAGAAGTGGAGCATTGTGAGATTGTGGGCTTGCGGTAGTGAGGTGACCATCCTTGATGGAGATGCGTGTGTCCAAGAATGCAACTGATTCTGGGGAACAGTCCATGGTGAGTCTGATGGTGGGTTCATGTCGCACTATCTGTAACCCCTGTGACTTGCCTGGGTTTGCAAAACCTCACTTACTGTACTGTCTGGAGACAATACACATCTCTTTAACCTGTGATCAGTGCTCCTTCCACTCACATTGTCGGCCACTTTAGGACTTGAACAGCAGGTTACGTGTAAAGATTCGCATTCTAATCAGTAATCTGTAAACTGTCTGTGCTTCATATGCTCTCTCTGAGGCCAGAACTCTCCATTCACCTGAAAAAGAGGGAAACCTCGAAAGCTAGTGAATTTACTTCAAATAAATTGGTTGGATTAAACCTGGTGTTGTCAGAGTTTTTACTCAAAACTTATACCATTTCTGGCCACTACACCCCAATGCTCCTGAGCCCCTGCCCAAAATCATTCCCCCAAATCACTTTACCTTTCCAACATTGGTCCAACCCTCTCCCTTCAGGTTTCCCATTTCCTTCTAAAGATCAAACAAACTGTCAGATACATCCCTCCATATGCGTTTAAAACACAAGTTTCAAGACAATAGATAATAGCTGTTTACATTAAAATAAATCGAATCCCAAAACAAAATCTGGGATGGCTGGTTGACAGCACAGCACTACTGGGTTCCTTGACTTGTACTTAGATATCGACTGACAGTCAACCATTATCATGGAACATCATAAGCAAGTCCAATCCCTTTACTCAGCCTGTACCGCCACCAACAGATACATTTCATTGACAAACATGGCAGATTATGCTCTCTGTTGTGGCAAATACAGTTACAGCACCTCACCTGAAAGTCTGTAAGCCAGCACAGGGCAGAGACTGAGCTTCGGATCTTCCCATCTAATTTCTAACCTCCTGGAAGCCTCACTATGCAACAGACAACTGCTGGAACAAACATGAGTGTCCTTTACAGATATCAAAATTCACCTTTCAGTCTGCTACCTTAGAAAGTACAGACAACTCGACAAATTGTGGACTTCCTCCAGCACCCCGTCCACTAAATTTGTAAAATACTTATTCAGTCGGCACTATGTTTCCATACTACAAAACCAGGCAAAATAATTTACCATTAATTCACCAGCAATATTCCAGGCAAGTTTATAATACACATCATCAACGTCCGGATAGCAAAGCAAAGAATAAAGTTTAGGATAAACTTTAGGTACGTTCTATGCATTTTTATCCTCACCTGTACATGTTTTTGACGCAAGGTTAACTATCACCGCTGCAAACTTGTACAGTAGCTGATGAACATGGCGTTTCTTAGAAAACAATGCTCTCAATGTTTGTACACAATATCTACCATACTGACAATTGTTATTCCCCCTCCTTAAGTCATGACGCATCAAACAATTATATTGAATTAAGGATTAGTGTATTCTGGGGAAATTGTGATGCCCTGGGATGCTTGGTCATACGCTACAAATTTCAGCTCAAACGTTCCATTCAATAGCTCAGAGTTTATGCAAACCATATTGAGGAAAATTTACTGCTGGCTTTTAACCAGAGGGTTTGCAATTCTGCACCCTAAACTGCAGGGTTATCCTCACCCTGTGTCCCCAGCCCCATCCCTCCCTCCCTACACCTGTCCATCCCTCCCCTCCCCACACCCGTCCATCCCTCACCCCCTCCCCATCCCACTCCCTCCCTCCCTCACCCCCCTCCCCCATCCCACTCCCCTTCATCACCCCCTCCCAACTCCCCTCCCTCACCCCCCCTCCCCCATCCCACTCCCCCCTCCAACTCCCCTCCCTCACCCCCCTCCCACTCCACTCCCCCCTCCCCTCCCTCACGCTCCCACCCCCCCCTCCCTCCCACTCCCCCCTCCCTCCCACTCCCCTCCCTCACCCCCCCTCCCCTCCCACTCCCCTCCCCCTCCCTCCCCCCCTCCCACTCCCCCCCTCACCCCTCCCCTCACCCCTCCCTCCCACTCCCCCCCTCACCTCCCCTCCCCCTCACCCCCCCTCCCCTCCCTCCCCCTCACCCCTCCCTCCCACTCCCCCCCCTCACCTCCCTCCCCCTCACCCCCCCTCCCCTCCCTCCCCCTCACCCCTCCCTCCCACTCCCCCCCTCACCTCCTCCCCCTCACCCCCCTCCCACTCCCCCCTCCCCCCTCCCACTCCCCCCGTCCCAATCCCCTCCCCCCTCCCCTCCCTCACCCCCCCGCCCCAATCCCCTCCCCCTCCCCTCCCTCACCCCCCCCGCCCCAATCCCCTCCCCCCTCCCCGCCCACTCCCTCCCTCACCCCCCCCGCCCCACTCCCCTCCCTCACCCCCCCCCGCCCCACTCCCCTCCCTCACCCCCCCGCCCCACTCCCCTCCCTCACCCCCCCGCCCCACTCCCCTCCCTCACCCCCCCGCCCCCCACTCCCCTCCCTCACCCCCCCTCCCCCACGCCCCGCCCTCACCCCCCCGCCCCACTCCCTCACCCCCCCCTCCTCCCCGGCCCCACTCCCCTCCCACCTCACCCCCCCTCCCTGCCCCACTCCCTCCCTGCCCCACTCCCCTCCCCCCCTCCCCCGCCCCACTCCCCCCCCGCCCCCCTCCCCTCCCGCCCCCCTCCCCTCCCTCACCCCCCCCGCCCCCCACCCCCCGCCCCCCGCCCCACTACCCTCCCTCACCCTCCCACTCCCCCCGTCCCACTACCCTCCCTCACCCTCCCACTCCCCCCGTCCCACTCCCCTCCCTCACCCTCCCACTCCCCCGTCCCACTACCCTCCCTCACCCTCCCACTCCCCCGTCCCACTCCCCTCCCTCACCCTCCCACTCCCCCCGTCCCACTCCCTCCCTCACCCTCCCACTCCCCCCGTCCCACTCCCCTCCCTCACCCTCCCACTCCCCCCGTCCCACTCCCCTCCCTCACCCTCCCACTCCCCCCGTCCCACTCCCCTCCCCCATCCCCCTCCCTCCACGCCCCATTCCCATCCCCCTCCCTCCACGCCCCATTCCCATCCCCCTCCCTCCACGCCCCATTCCCATCCCCCTCCCTCCACGCCCCATTCCCATCCCCTCCCTCCACGCCCCATTCCCATCCCCCTCCCTCCACGCCCCATCCCATCCCCCTCCCTCCACGCCCCATTCCCATCCCCCTCCCTCCCTCCACGCCCCATTCCCATCCCCCTCCCTCCACGCCCCATTCCCATCCCCCCTCCCTCCACGCCCCACCACTCCCCCTCCCTCCACGCCCCACCACCCCCCCTCCCTCCACGCCCCACCACCCCCCCCTCCCTCCACGCCCCACCACCCCCCCACTCTCCACTCCCCCCTCCCTCCACGCCCCACCACCCCCCCACTCTCCACCCCCCCATCCCTCCACACCCCACCACGCCCCACCACCCCCCTCTCCACTCCCCCCCTCCCTCCACGCCCCCACCACCCCCCCCACGTCTCCACTCCCCCCTCCCTCCACGCCCCACCACCCCCCCAACTCTCCACTCCCCCCACTCTCCACGCCCCACCACCCCCCCACTCTCCACGCCCCACCACCCCCCCACTCTCCACGCCCCTCCCCCCACTCTCCACGCCCCTCCCCCACGCCCCACCACCCCCCCACTCTCCACGCCCCTCCCCCCACGCCCCACCACCCCCCCCACTCTCCACGCCCCACCACCCCCCCCCACTCTCCACGCCCCTCCCTCCACGCCCACCACTCCCCCCTCCCTCCACGCCCCACCACTCCCCCTCCCTCCACGCCCCACCACTCCCCCCTCCCTCCACGCCCCACCACTCCCCCCTCCCTCCACGCCCCACCTCTCCCCCCTCCCTCCACGCCCCACCTCTCCCCCCTCCCTCCACGCCCCACCTCTCCCCCTCCCTCCACGCCCCACCTCTCCCCCCTCCTCCACGCCCCACCTCTCCCCCCTCCCTCCACGCCCCACCTCTCCCCCTCCCTCCACGCCCCACCTCTCCCCCCTCCCTCCACGCCCCACCTCTCCCCCCTCCCTCCACTCCCCCCTCCCTCCACGCCCCACCACCCCCCCACTCTCCACTCCCCCTCCCTCCACGCCCCACCACTCCCCCTCCCTCCACGCCCCACCACTCCCCCCTCCCTCCACGCCCCACCACCCCCCCTCCCTCCACGCCCCACCACCCCCCCTCCCTCCACTCCCCACCACCCCCCCTCCCTCCACTCCCCCCTCCCTCCACGCCCCACCACCCCCCCACTCTCCCACTCCCCCCTCCCTCCACGCCCCACCACTCCCCCCTCCCTCCACGCCCCACCCCCCCCCCAACTCTCCACTCCCCCCTCCCTCCACGCCCCACCACCCCCCCAACTCTCCACTCCCCCCTCCCTCCACGCCCCCCCACCCCCCCCTCCCTCCACGCCCCCCCACCCCCCCTCCTCACCCGCCCCCCACCCACCCCCTCCCTCCACGCCCCCCCACCCCATCCATCCCACGCCCCCCTCCCTCCACGCCCCACCACCCTCCACACCCCACTCCCCCTCACCCCATCCATCTTACTCCCTCACCCTCATTCCCACCCCCTTCCATCCCCTCTTCTCTTTTCCATTCCCCTCGGTACCTTGTCGGAATCCAGGTCCGGTCGGCTTGACACAGGCGGTAAAGGAATGACTTAGGGTCACGACATAGTGTCTGGCGGGTGCTAAGAAACCGGGTGCCGCCAACATTCAGACGAACCCACTTGGCAGCAGTAGTCGCACGCTCCAGCCCGGAGCATTTCCGACACAGGGAACTGTTAAAGTTTTCCGACAGCTCCGACAACGAACCACTCACCGCCGCCATCCTCAACAACCGCCACCGCGCCTCCCACCGCCCCACCTCCCGGCAGCCTCCACGCCTCCCACCGCCCCACCTCCCGGCAGCCTCCGCGCCTCACGCCGCCCCACCTCCCGGCAGCCTCCGCGCCTCACGCCGCCCCACCTCCCGGCAGCCTCCGCGTCTCCCACCGCCCCACCTCCCGGCAGCCGTGGTGCGTCCTATTCCACCTCACCAGTCTGCCATATTTATTTCCTCGCTGACGTATCCCAGAAATTCTGTACATAGGCGTATGGCTTATTTTAGATATAAACTACCATGGTTCCTCTTTATGGAAAAGAACAATAATTTAATGATTTAAAGGACATATTTAGCACGTTAAATGTTTATGTTAACGACAAATTACTCAGTATGCTACATTACCGTTTAGTCAGTTTCAGCTATTGGAAAGTTTTTCTTTGACTACTGCCAATATTTGCTCCCATACTTTTGTAAAAAAGGATCTCATTCAGAGAAACCTCTTGGTATATAGCAACCCTACATAAATGTTAGAAATGAGAAGACGTGTTTCCACGGGTTGCACTGAGTCCGGTTTACATTGTTCCCATTACCTTTGAAAAGTTCTGCAACTTGTTGCAACGTGTTTCTGTAACGTTTCCTGCCGCCATCTAGTGGCAGCAAGGTGCAATTCTTAGGATCAGTAGCCATGGCCAGACAAAAAGCGACATATCCTACACCTGTAAATGTTACAAGCAAGTGGCTTATATATTTGCAGAATATTGTGGTTTTATATTCGGCGCAAATCCTTACGTACATTGGATCAGCTCTCACAGCTTTTGCATTGCGGAATGCCAGTCATGCAAGCGAGAAACAGAGTTCAGATCGTCCACGAAAAGAACCAAGATAGTATCTGAGCACTTCATACTCTGCAAGGTCCCCATCCAGTTATTTTAAACGTAATCTCAAAATTATCTGTAATCACATTCTGACTCCTCATCCTTCTCTATCCAGCCACACACAGCCCATTAGCAGCCTATCCTGGAATACCCACTAAAACGAATCCACTTCTTTTCAACAAACCACTCTTCTACCAAACTAATCCTACCATCCCCCTCAAATCCTTCATCTCACTTTTCCTTTCCCTGCACCCTTTAATGTCCCATCAGGTCTAATTTTACTCTCCTATTCATTGCACCATATTTAAGGTGAGGAGAGATTGTTTGCTGGAGCAGGCGGAGGGAAGGAGTGGTGAGGCAGGTAAGAAATTATCTGTTTAAAACATTTAAAAGCATTTGCGCGGGCTTTTTAGTGTTTAGTAAGAACTCACCTTGTAGAACTTAGATTCATTTAAAAGCATTTTTGCGGGCTTTTTGTGTTTACCGCTTTAAGAATTCAAAGGGAGTGGATAGCAGGGATTTGTGGGTAAGCAGGCTTTTAAACAGCGCCAGGTTTAAAAGGAGGCCTGGTGTAGACAGCGGGCAGCGAGTAAGAGGGAAGCTGAGTGAGCTACTAGGGCTTAGGAACAAAGCCCTAGTGATAACATTTTACCTACAACAGCCGTTAAAAGGCAGGGAATTATAGGCCGGTTAGTTTGCCTGCCACCCTTCTTAAACAACGGCGTAACATTAGCCATTTTCCAATCTTCTAGCACTTCCCTGGAATCCAGCGACGTTGGAAAATAATCACCAAGGCATCCACTATCACCTCTGCCATTTCTTTCAGAACCCTTGGATGCATTCCATCCGGTCCTGGGGACTTGTCACAATCCAGTCTCTCCAGTCTTTCGAGCACTGCCTCTCTAGTAACAATAATGTAATTCAGGTCCTCCACTCCTACCATCTTTCCATTGCTAACACCCAGCACATTATTCACGTCCTCCTCCGTGAAGACCGAAACAAAAAAGTTATTCAAGGCCTCAGCCATTTCCCCCATCCCCTACCACTAAGTCCCCCCTCTCATCCTCTAAGGGTCCAACGTTCACCCTAGCCAGCCTCTTCCTTTTTATAAAAGCTCTTACTATCCTTTTTTATATTAAGCGCTAGCCCAGCTTCATAGTTTATCCTACCCTTCTTTATCAACTTCTTTGTCGATATTTAAACCTCTCCCAATCCTCTTCTCGCCCACTACTCTTAGCTACTCTAAACGCATCTGCTTTTAATACTCTCCTTTACCTCCTTCGTTATCCACGGCTGATTATCTCTCCTCCTACGATCCTTTTTAACCATCGGAATAAATTTCTGCTGAGCACCAAGAAAGATCTCCTTAAAGATCCTCCACTGTTCCTCAGCAGACCTACCTTCCAATGCGCTCCCCCAATCAATATTCGCCAATTCCTCTCTCATCCTATCGTACTCCCCTCTGTTCAAACAAAGGACACATGTCCGGGAACCCACTTTCTCCTCCTCCATCTGCATCAGAAACTCCACCATACAACAATCACTCTTTCCAAGAGGATCCTTCACCACAAGGTCCCTAATTCTACCTGCCTCATTACATAACACCAGATCCAAGATAGCTCGCTCCCTCGTCGGCTCCAACACACACTGTTCAAGGAAACTATCCTGACAGCATTCCAAGCACTCTTCCTCAAGCCCACCACGTCCAACATGGGTCGACCAATCAATATGTAGATTGAAATCCCCCATAATTATCGCTGTTCCATTCCTGCACGCCGCATTTATTTGCGTGTTAACAGCCCGCCCACCTCCAGATCATTATTTGGGGACCTACAGACGACACTCACCAGTGTCTTCCTCCCTTTGCTGTTCCTAATCTCCACCCACAACAATTCCACTTTCTGCTCTTTGGCTCCTATATCATCCCTTACTACCACCCTGATGCTATCCTTAATCAGCAGAGCTACGCGCCCCCCCCTTTCCTCCTGCCTATCCTTCCTAAACACTTGATACTCCTGTACATTCAGCTCCCAGTCCCTGTCACCTTGCAGCCACGTCTCTGTAATGGCCACCAGATCATATCCATTTGTGCTGATCTGCGCCACCAGCTCATTCACTTTATTCCGAATGCTTCGTGCATTCAGACAAAGTGCCTTCATCCCAGCCTTCACCTGTACCCTATTTGCCGGAACGCCACCAACCTTACTCACGCCCCCTACTCCCTTTATTATTGGGACATCCTTGGCTGCTTCCCTTACCTGTACCCTCTCCTTTACTTTAGGCCCCGTAATTTCACCTACCCCCCCCCCCCCCCCCCCATTAGTTTAGAGCCCTATCTACACGATTCGCCAAGACTCTGGTCCCAGCACGGTTCAGACCAACCCCATCCCACCTGAACAGGTCCCACCTACCCCAATACTGGTGCCAATGCCCCATAAATTCAAACCCATTCCTCCCACACCAATCCCTGAGCCACCCATTTACTTCCTTAAATCTTATCAACCCTACGCCCTTCTGCACACGGTTCAGGCAGTAGTCTGGAGATAACCACCTTGTCGGTTCTTTTTAATTCCATTCCCAGCTTTTCATACTCCCTCCCCAGATCCTCAGTCTGCATTTTGCCTATGTCGTTGGCACCCACATGTATTACAACGACCGGATTCTCACCCTCCCACTCCAGGTTCCTCTGCAGCCCAGATGCGACATCCTGGACCCGAGCACCAGGCAGACAACACACCCTTCTGTGCACTTTGTCATTGTGACAAAGGACAGTGTTGATACCCTTAACCACACTATCCCCAATTACTACTACATTCCTTTTCACCTTCATAAGTGTTATGGGGAGAGGGCGGGAATGTGGAACTGACACACGACAGATCAGCCATGATCTTATTGAATGGCGGGGCAGGCTCGAGGGGCTAGATGGCCTACTCCTGCTCCTATTTCTTATGTTCTCTTTGCCTATGTCCTGTGTCTGCATCACTGTACCGTGTGCAGTTTGCTCACCAACCTCACAGCCCTCGTTCTTGTCCACACTGGAAGCAAGAACCTCAAACCTGTTATGCAGGTTGAGGCACTGAGGCATTTGGTCCCCACCCTCCTTCCTCCTCTCAGCAGCCCCCTCCTGTTCCTGACCCTTAGAGTTAGCCAGTCTAGGTGGGGGGGGTGGATGTCTCTTGCACCCTATTATCAATGGCACCCTCTCTCCCCCTGATGACCCTCAGGTGTCTGTAGCTCAGAGGCCAGCTCATCTACCTTGAGCTGGAGCTCCTCCAGCAACCTGCACTTACTGCAGACATGGTCACTGGGAAGGACCCTGGGGTCCACCAGCTCCCACATCATACAGAAACAGCACATCACATACCCCTCCATTATTCCCTGTAGTAATATTGAGCAACGATTTCAATGCAAACTTACCTGGCCCTTTTCTCCAAAGCGGGACAGGCTCGAAGGGCTAGATGGCCTACTCCTGCTCCTATTTCTTATGTTCTTATGAGAGAGCAACCACCTTTGACATCAAGGGAAAGTCTGTCTCTGGTAGTTGGAGTCATACCTGATACAAAGGAAGGTGGCTATGGTGAAAAAAAAAGTAAATTACTGCAGATGCTGGAATCTGAAACCAAGAGAGAAAATACTGGAAAATTTCAGCAGGTCTAGCAGCATTTGTAAGGAGAGAAGAGTTGAGAAGAGTCAGCTCTTTCTTATGGATGCTGCCAGATGTGCTGAGATTTTCCACCATTTTCTCAAGATGGTTGTGGTAATCTCAGTTACAGGAAGTCATTGCAAGAATTCCTTAGGATAGTGGCCCAGGCCCAACCATTTTCAGCTGCTTCACCATAAGGTCAGAAGTGGCAATGTTTGCTGATGCCTGCACAATGTTCAGCACTGTTTGTGACTCCTCTCATACTGAAGCAATCCATTTTCAAATGCAGCAAGAACTGGACATTATCCAGGCTTCAGCAGACAAATGGCAAGTAACATTTGCATCACGAGTGCCAGGCAATGACCGCCTCCAGCAAGAGAGGATCTAACCATCACCACTCAATATTCAATGGCATTACCATTGAATCCCTACTACCAACATCTTGGGAGTTACTATTGCCCACTATATAAATAATGTGCTACAGTAGCAGGTCAGAGGCCAGGAATCTTGTGGTGAGTAACTCATCTCCTGACTCTCCAAAAGCTGTCCATTGACAAGAAACTCAGGAATGTGAAAGAATACTGTAGTGGAAAAAATCAGTGTGTGTGTGGGGGGGGGGGGGGGGGGGCGCAAAACATGTACTTAAGGTAAGGGGCAGAAGATTTAGAGGGGACATAAAGAAAAATTGACAATGTTAGGGAGTCTGGAACACTCTGCCTGAAAAGGGTGGTGGAGGCAGAGATACTCATAACATTTACTAAGTCTTTAGATGGGCACTTACAATGCCAAGTATTGGAAAATGGGATTAGAATAGTTAGGTGTTTTGTCTTTGACTGGTGCAGACGCAATGGGCCAAGAGGTTTTTTTCCTGTGCTGTACATCTCTATGACTCTCCACTTTTTGGATGAGTACAGCTCCAACAACACTGAGGAAACTCAACACCATCCAGAACAAATCAGCCTGCTGATTTGCACCCATTCTACAGACATTCACTTCCTCCAGCATTGATGCACAGTGGCAATAGTGTCTAGCATCTATAAGATGCACTGTAGGAACTCAGTAGTATTCTGAAGACAGCACCTTCCAAACCCATGATTGCTACCATCTAGAAGAACAAGGGCAGCTGATACCTTCCAGGGTGGAGGTGCTCCCAGGTATCACTCAGCACCTATCTCAAATATATCATGGTTCCTTCACTGTCACTAGGTCAACACCTTAGAACTCCCTTCCTCCCTAAGAGGAGTGTGTATTTACACTTCAGACTGCAGTATTTCAAAAAGGCAGCACATTGCCACCTTCTCAAGAACAGCTAGGGATGGGCAACAAATACTGCTTGGCTTGCAATGTCCACATCCCATAAATGAATAAAAAAGCCCATGCTGTGGATGTCCAACCCCCATTCAAAGATTAGGATGGGTTTTACCATGGCTTCAGTGACAACTCCATTCAATACCTTGGTTATGTAACTACCCCAATTCCTTTTCTTTACCCAATTAATTCACATGTATGTCATATGTGCACTTCCTATTTTATAAATCAAGTCTTTGTATAGCACTTTGTTAAAGGCTCTTTGGAAAGTCTACATATACCACATTTTGGGGACATCACTTTCTACTCATGCCAATATAGTTCTGGGCAGCGAGTCCACTTCCTTGAATGAAGGGCACATAACTGTTTGAAATGCAGTTGTGCTGAAAATACTTTAATGCCATGATTCCTTAAAAAAAGTACTCCACATCTGTGGAATAAGTAGTTACAAAAAATACTTAACGAACAAAAAGGAAGAGTTGAATAACAGTAAGAAATTTATAGTTTAGGCATTGCAAGTAATGGGAAAACTAAAAGATGTAGGTAATTAAACCAGGTGTTATGGGAAACATGAGTAAAATGTTAGAGAAAGACAGGGTAGACTATGAATATGCCACCCAAATAAGTGGCTTCGTATAAACACACAGAGTAGAAAGAACAAATTGTTCAATTTGGAGGATGTGACATGACAGCCATTATTGAGGCATGGCTGCAAAGTAACCAATACTGGGAGCTCAATATAAAGAATACAGGAAAAATATGGAAATTGTAAAGAGGAAGAATAACCTGAAATGATGACAATGAAATTGCTTCAGCGCTGAAAAGATACAAGAAGATAAACACTTAGCAGCGGCTTTAATGGGACAAGTAATAGAAGGGGATTTAAAACGTAGTGGAAATTTTGTACAAGAATCCTGAAAGTAGCTGGGAAGTGGTACCTTGTATAAAGACATTAGACAAGGATGCAGCAAAGGCAGTGTGGTTTTAATAGAAGAATTTTATCTTTCTTAGATAAGGAGCTGAGCACATCAAAAATGGAGTAAATTTCCTTGATGTGTCCAGGATAGTTAAGGGTCAGGTCATATTCAATTTAGTAATACGTGACAGACCAGATTTAGTTAGCAATTTAACATCTGTAATTAGAGTTCGAAAGAGAGGAACAGCTACTATGGTTCTAGATTTAATTAAAATTGACTTCAGTATGACGAGATAGTCTTTCCATAGGAAACTGGGTGAATTTACAAGTAAAATGACAGAAGATCGACAGGAGATGTTCAAATAAAGCATTTAATGCAATGCATTAATTCTCCTAAAGGAGAAGAGTTTAATTATTTATGACTGCTTTTACTTGACAAATAAAAGAGAAAAGACAGAACATAAAACTAAGAGGAAAAACAAAAATTCTGGCCTATGGTAATACAGTGCATCTTCAAAAGATACAAAGTGCACTAAAAGGTGACAGAACAGAGTAAATGCAGAAATAGTAAGAAACTTACAAGGAATATCATAATCAACACAACTTTTACAATTACATTTGAGGGAATAAAAGCAATGTGGGCCTCTTGAAAGCCGATATTGTTAGTGAAAATAACAGGCATGCCAAATAATGACTTGCCAGTATTTACAAGAGGTCAGCATGCCAGGCAGGTAGTATTGAAGAAGCATGGGGTCTGCAGTAGGATTTGGACAAGTTAGGAGTGGGCAAAAAAGTGGCAGATGGAATACAATGTGGAAAAGTGTGAGGTTATGCACTTTGGAAGGAGGAATGGAGGCAGAGACTATTTCCTAAATGGGAAAATGCTTAGGAAGTCAAACACAAAGGGACTTGGGAGTCACTGTTCAAGATTCCTTAAAGTCGATGTGCAGTTGACAGTTAGGAAGACAAATGCAATGTTAGCATTCATGTCGAGAGGGCTAGAATACAAGAGCAGGGATGTTTTTCTGAGGCTGTATAAGGCTCTGGTCAGACCCCATTTGGAGTATTGTGAGCAATTTTGGACTCCATATCTAAAGGATCTGCTGGCCTTGGAAAGGGTCCCGAGGAGGTTCACAAGAATGATCCCTGGGATGAAGAGATTGTCGTATGAAGAACGTTTGGGTACTCTGGATCTGTACTCAGAGTTTAGAAGGATGAGGGGGAGGATCGTTTTGAAACTTGCAGGATACTGCAAGGCCTGGATAGAGGGGAGGTGGAGAGGATGTTTCCACTAATAGGAACAACTAGAACCGGAGGGCACAACCTCAGGCTAAAGGGATGATCTTTTAAAACAGAGATGGAAGAATTTCTTCAGCAGGAGAGTGATGAATCTGTGAAACTCTTTACTACAGAAGGCTGTGGAGGCCAGGTCATTGAGTGTCTTTAAGACAGAGATAGATAGGTTCTTGATTGATAAGGGATCAGGGGTTATGGGAAAAGGCAGGAGAATGAGGATGAGAAAATAAATCAGCCATGATTGAATGGCAGAGCAGACTCGATGGGCTGAGTGGCCTAATTCTGCTCCTATGTCTTATGGTCTTATAGACATCTCAATGAAACTTCTTATTGAAGCTGATCTCAGCTGGAATGATAGGGACACAATGAATGGATTCCCATTCCTGATAACTGTCCTACGACACTCCATGTCCCACCACTCAAATGCATCGAGTGGCGTGAAGTTGTCACGTTTGTGAAATAGGAAGTTCAGTCTAGTTCGAGAAACCTTAATGAGGTACGTGCCAAATATTACTTCTAAACAAGAGCTTTGGCACTTAAAATGATTACAAGTGCAGTATCACATTCCTTCGTGTTTTAGTAAGTCTAACAAATGGTGGACATTGTTAGATGCCCCTCCACAGCAACACTTGGTCCATTTTTCTCCATAATCTAACCACAATATAACACCTATTACCTCCAGAGTGGTGTAGTGACAACTGTGTGCGCCCCAGCCGTGTAATATTTATTGCATCTCCACCAATAAGACAACTGCTTGGCTACTTTTCGCAGCTTCATACTGCATGTCTCACAGGGTAACATTCAATTAACCAATTGTAATTTATTGCCTAGAATGTGTATCATTCTCAAGTGTTGTCTCATACGGACGTATAATGTCCTGGACATCAGCAACATTGTTGCACATCATCCAGATGGCCATTTTGCCCAAGATTGCTGGCACGCAGTTTGGCAAAGTGGATTGTACAGGACCTATGGAGCCGGCTCCATCTCTGACAGGGGCTGAGACACAGCCATCAGGAACAGGAAGCAAATGATCTAACATTTCTGAGATTAGCAAACAGCACAGCATGTGTTGTGCATGGCTGGTACACACAGCAGATAAGCCAGCAGTGGAGTTTCCTGTATTAAGACAACTTGACTGTGAGCAGGTTTTTATATTAAGTGACAAACTACTGCAGAAGCACAAAATCTCAAGGCTATCTCTCTAGGTTTTGCAATATCAGCACCAGGTATACATTTATACAACGCCTCATGGAACATCAAGGTGGCATACGCTTATCCAGTTGCTCTGAGAAACTTGTACAGGAAAGTGGGATCCTAAAATCAGCACTGAGATGTATAAGTGAAATATTTCTGGTGATGCTGTTTCAGGGATAATAGCAGCAATAAAACTAACTCCCTGCTCTTTGAAGTGTGTTTTTATTATCTTTTAGATACTCACTAGACAGTATGTCCATCCTCAGTACCGGGTTGCACTAACAGCCAGAAGCAGAATTTAGGGTTAACCCTACTCAAACCCTACTGTTCCAGAGGCAATACTGTGACGAACTGTGATACAGAAATTACTGTTCAAATAACGAGGCAAGAGAAAGATTTGATGTTTTATACCTACAACCCCTACATGCTTTAATTACATAACTATTGAGCATTACGTGAAAAGTTCAAATCATTCCGCTCCATCCAAAGCACAAATATTCAGAAAGTATTATACGTTCATTAAATTATGAGGAATATGATTCAAATCATTGACCAAATAGAAAATTTATATAATAAAAGCCTGGAAACAAAGTCAAAATATTATAGTTTACAATAGTTATTCATATTCAAAGGCTGAACATCACATACATACACAACATGGCCCCTGAACATGAATGATCTCCAGATGCAACTCATATATTAGAATTTAAATAACAGACTGAACTACAGGCTAGCTTTAACCAGTAAGTAATCTGACAAGAATAAGACAAAAACAAAATAAAGTGTGTGTGGTTTAATATATTGCATTACTTGCTTCAGGCTGGTTTTACTTAGCTCATTGCCCTTGTGCATCAGTGCTGCTGGTCTCTAACCCAGTCAGGATCTTGACACCATGTGACCATTACTATGATCACCAACCTGGACAAAATGTGCAAGCGGGCAAGGAATTTTTGGGAGTGAGACAGAGTTTCTTCTCCTTACTTGCTCACAAAGCAGGGATTTGAGATCAACAGTGTAGGTTATCAGAGTACGTGAGCTTATTGCTCTTTATCTGAAAGTCCTCGCTCCACAATTTGGATGCTAACCCGTTTGAGATAAATAAGGTTACTGCAAGTGAGGTTTCAATGGTGCCAAACACACATATGCTGTTCAGAACCATACAGAATTCCAGCTGCAGAAATTAGCAATACTACAACTATATGTGTCAAGATTAAGAATTGGTTGGGGTGAGGAGGAATGGGAGTGGTGAATTTTATTAAACAATCTGCACTTGCTCACTGGAAGAGCACTAGCTGTAAAGTGCCAAGATTGAAGTGAAGTTTGCTCAGTTCTCACTGCACTGCAGGCATATCTAAGTGCATCATAAAACGTGAAATCACATTTTAAAAAAAGCACACTACACAAAAAACACATACATGCTCAGAGTAGACTTGGAAAGGATTCCCAGATTAAGGCAGCAAGCCATGGATGCTGTCATCAGTTGTAGAACCACAAGGAAACACAATATGGTGTTTTGTGCAGTAAATCCATAAAATACAACTCACCATGTCGTCAAATAATATAATCAATTTGTCAACTTATACTCCCACAAAAGTACATAAGGGGGGGAAACTGTTGTACTCAGATTGACATTGTCTGATCACAAACTATATGCACCAGCTAACAACACAAAGTTGCTAACTCTATGTTGTTTTAATGCTGCTATGGTTTGGGAGTGATGAGATACTGGATTCCTGTTGCTTCTCCCCTCGTTTACTTTTTTTACCCAGTGTCTGACAGGGCTGATAAATACACAGACAACTCAAGACCCACAAAAAAGACAGCTGTCTCTCCACTATTGCAATAAGGAGTCTTTTTAATGAGTGTAGTCAGTGAGGCAGCCAAGGATGGTCACTCACAAAGATGAAGAACCTACCTATTCATCTTTAAACTGTAAAATCTGCATCACTGCTAACTCACTTTTCCAAATTGCACCTTTCTCAATTCTTGTCACCCTCTGCTTGTACAACAATATTTAAGGGATGAAACTGCCGTAAGTTTTAAACATGCCATAAGCGGTTGTCACCCGTTAAAAGCACGTTTTCAAGCATTGATCTTCCAAAACAAATGCTGTAAAAGCATTTAAGAGAGCAAACACAGTATCCCCTTTGGACCCAATGGCTGCTCCTGCTGCTATAAAGATGTTTAGAGGGCAGTTACTCCTCCTAAAGCTTTTGTGGTTGAATATGGATCTACACAAGAACATCTACAAAAATAAAACCTGATTAATTCCTGATCAGTTAATAAGTTTAAGATCTAATGAAGCAGAGCTCTTCAACCTGGACAAAATTAACTTGGACAAGATATTGATGGCTTACGGAAAATGAAACTAGTACAACAGTGGCCATCCTATGACAGTAGAAGCTGAGGCTCCACCTGGCCAGGTTTCAGAGGTCAAATGCAGTGGTTTCACCTTGTGTACTGGGGTGAAAAGTGGAAAGTAACAAGGTGATGGATTATGTTAATAGGTGGTTTCTACTCCAGCAATTGCAACCCATCCCTGGGCCCAAACCCTCTCTTGTAACGAGGCTTATGCTGCTGTTGGATGATCACTGGAAGACTAACTGGAGGCTGCCCTTTCAAGTTGTGGATGGATCAGAAATCACATGTTTAAAAATCACATGCTATAGTGGTCAACCTACTGAACGTAGGTAGCCGATGGGCAGGGCCCTGGGTACAGGTCGTCTGCATTCACACCTCACCCTGCAAGCCAGCATTCCCTCACCAGACACCCACACAGATCATGGGCTGCTCAGACTGTAACAGAGTGAAAATAAAAATAAAACACAAAAGGGAGAACAAGTGAAGAGCTTCACTGCCTGTATTCCAAATCACATTTCATGCAAGTCACTTTGGAATTGAATTAGTCTCGGGTTTTGCTGTGTAATGGACAATTTCTGTCTAGACAGCACATCACTCAAATATATATTACCATTTGGTTTGGCAAAACCCTCAGTCTTTAAGCATTGCACTGCCCCATACATGACCCGCTGTTACAGATGAGCAGTGTTAGTTTCTCCCCTTCCCTAGGATATGGATTGTGATTGAGTTTGGTTTGATGAGCAGTGACTACTCTTTTTGTCCTTGTCGAGGTGGCTATTCTCATTGGATGACCTGATGATAAGACGGTGGGCAATTCGTGCTCAGCTGAGCAGAGTGGCTCAAATCCACATCGAAACCCACCTCCCTAAATATCCACTTTGCCCAGGGATAATAAACTGGAGTAGGGAGCTGGGCTAAACTATATCGCGCTAACCCGAGAATACAAAAGGTGAACTGTTGCCCTTATTGTCAACAATTCAACCAGAAATCTCTGGGTTTGTGTGGTTCAGCTACTTACAGGTGAAGCATTGGGAAGCCCTGGCCAGCTATAATTTTTGTCGCTTCAAGTGGACTTCTCTGCGTTCCCCCCCCCCTCTGAATTTTGTTTGCGCACACAGGGAGAATCCTGGAAGTGTCTCACTGCGGTTACACAAGTACCAGGTGTAATTCTAACCCATCCCCTGCAAACACACACACATATATATACACACAGAAAATTTACAGAAGTTATACACGCAGACTGGGTACTTTCAAATCCAGTCATCTGTACGAGTGTGTAGCATTGAGCACAACCAAGTGCCTCAATCCCTGCTGCCTTCACCACCCTGTCCTGCTGGTCAGAGACCAATGGCTAAAGGCAGATCTTGGGCACATGCTGTACTATGCTGAATTGGAGTCACCAGCAGTAAACAAAATGCTGCAACTTGGAAAGTGAACATCTGGTTGCATAAACATTTCCCAGATGCCCACAAGCCTGACTCCATGACTGAAATCTAGCACAAAGCAAAGTTAAATTTTAGCAAGCGAATATTGCACCATCACAAACAGTTTGGGATACTTCAATTGTTTAAGGGAAGGGAGAAGCAGCAAAATAACTTGTTGGTTTAAGCGTGTATTAATTCAGTGCTGTGCACAGTGATGAACCCAACTTGCTCAGATTAATATTTTCAGCCAAGCAAAATGCACTGACTGTCTAAGAACAATAATTCATTTAAATCCTTTTGATTATGGGCAACAACTTACAGCAGCCTGCTTTGAACTGAATCAGAATGGGCAAACAATTATATAAAATAAGACATGTACAGAATTCTACTGCAGCACATGGAACTGGTTCGATAAGGTCAATTAATTACAAAACTTCATCTTCTGTTTTGAGTGTGTAGCTTGATCAACCATAACCAACTTGGAGAAACAGGACCAGCCGTAAGGTTAGATCAATAACAGCTTCACTCTGGGAAAGTCACTGCATAAATAAGGGATTTTCTTCTGCATTGAAGTGTGTTTATATGCAGATCGACTTCTCAGTACCACTATATACCCTTGGCATTCGTACAAATGAGAAAGCAATGCTGCAGGAGTCAAGAGGCCAGCAGAAAGCAAGAATGGAAGTGAAAATTTACACAGCTCTTGAATAATTTAAAAAAGTAAAACAAAAAAATAAAAAGGTAATATCACAAAGATCAGGCCCTGCGTAAATGGAGGGCTGCCTGAACTGGAATGGGGGTTGCGGGTACACGCACAGATTGAGTTTTGCAATCTGCCTGTGAAGCAGTTTATAAATGCGTGATTTTTTTCTAAAAGCATCAATTATTCAGCGACCTGGAACGACAGCAGACGGTACGCATAGAGAGACAAGGGCTTCCTATCTGCGATACAATAGGCCTGCAGCACAAAGAGCAGGCAAAGCAACCCGCAATCCCACTTACATGGAAAGGAAGGAAGGAAGGAAGGGAAAAAGGTTGGAGCAAGCCTGCCCCCACCACAACCCACACACACACACAACAATTCATCTGGATGCCACAGGCTGTTTCATTTTAAGTTAGGAAGAAAAGGAACCAGGGGAAGGGGGAGAAAAAGAGCGAGCGAGGGGAAATGGGGAAGGGGGGAGAAAAAGAGCGAGCGAGGGGAAATGGGGAAGGGGAGAAAAAGAGCGAGCGAGGGGAAATGGGGAAGGGGGGAGAAAAAGAGCGAGCGAGGGGAAATGGGGAAGGGGGAGAAAAAGAGCGAGCGAGGGGAAATGGGGAAGGGGAGAAAAAGAGCGAGCGAGGGGAAATGGGGAAGGGGAGAAAAAGAGCGAGCGAGGGGAAATGGGGAAGGGGGGAGAAAAAGAGCGAGCGAGGGGAAATGGGGAAGGGGGGAGAAAAAGAGCGAGCG